>NC_056725.1:356289088-356544088 GCF_019279795.1 Protopterus annectens
GTTGCTTTCTGTGATGGCCCATCTGACCCCCCCCCCCCCTCCTCAGCAGAAAAGCCACTTTAACTCCTCTAAAATGACAGGAGGAAGTGAAACAATATATAATTACATTGTTTGGAGTGGTAGACCCAAGAATTAAGGCTAGGCTGTTTGAAATAGTGTTGGGAGGGTGGCCTAATGGTTAGGGTGTTTGCCTTACAAACACAAGGTGCAGGGGTTTGAGTCTCATAAGGGATAATTGGCTAGGCTTAAAATGGCTCGCAAGGGCAGGTAGTTTAGTACTAATCTATGAACCTATTAAAATAAACATACTAGTGACTTTTCAATGGACTTTGTGGAACTACAGACAGTGCAAAGTGCATGACTGTATGAAGTTTTTTCTTTTTCATGTGTGCAATCAGAATGGTTGAAAGGTTTTATAAGTCATCTCAGGACTCATTGATCACAGTTCATTGAGTCCTGATTCATCAGCTGAGAAAAGATATGAGATCTGGACTTTCCATCCATCCTGCAGGACTCATGGTAATACCTGTTAAAGAGATTCACTGAATTGTTCGTCAGTTATTCATGGAGACTCCAAATACAGCTTCACAGATGATGATGGAATCATATGTCTATTTGTACACACACACACACACACACACACACACACACACACACACATATATCTATCTATATATCTATATCTATATAATCTATCTATATATATGTATATATATATATATATATATATATATATATGTATATGTATATATATATATATATATATATATATATATATATATATAAAATTTTATTATTTTATTTATTTTATTTGACATTTGTTAACCGGGTTGGTCCAGCTGGACATGAGCTCATTTTCAGTGGAGACCCGAGGAGAAAAGCTCCAATTACAAAAACAATTAGGATAACATAGGTAACAAAGCATATAAAGTACCATAACCAATTATAACTCCATAACATATTAATACAAACTATGACTCAAACATATTCAAATTACAGCAAGAGAGTTTTCTCAAAGAAATGAGTATATGAACCCCTAATGTGTTTTTTTTTTTTGTACAAAAAAAAGTTATATACAAGTGATCAAATAAGAGATATATAAGTGAATCAGAATTTATTACATAGGCTTTGTAGGAAGGTATAGGTGCTTTCAGGAGTTCAGAGGAAAGGAGCACCATTTGTATAAAGGGGACATATCAGGTAGGTTCTAAGCAAAGACATGATTTAGTGTTGAGAAGATAATGTTTGAGTTCCTTTTTAAAGTGTGCAGGTATCTAATCTATATATATATATATATATATCTATATCTATATATATCTATATATATATATATATATATATATATATATCTATATATATATATATATATATATATATATATATATATATATATATATATATATATCTATATATATCTATATATATATATACTTACTAGTGGTGAAAATAAACAAATTAAACGTACAGGGGCTGCAGCCCCATATCAAGAACTGCACCTTGAAATACTCTACTGGCTACAATATACAGCTTTTGTCAAATAACCCGCCTCCCAAAAAATGGTCAGTAAATTCAAACAAATAAATGAATAAGGACAAGTCATTATATAGGAAGTATCAAGCAAAAAATTCAAAAACTGTTTGAAATCATTGTATGATTACATCCATTTTTATCAGGAAAAAAATGGAATGCTACTTAGCTCAGTTACTGCTGGTAGTGTGTTTTCTTAGATTTTACACTTGAATATTACTTGGCAATTCATTTTTTTCCTGCTTTATAGATAACGTTTCAGATGATTTAACAAAGGTACTCTCTTATTCTATGATTTATCTAAAATATACAATGATTTATTTTTGGTATCACTTAAAAGGGTCAAAAGCACATACTGAGTGGACATAACTGTGGTACCAGTCAGTTTTGTAAAAGCAATAGAGACATCATTAACAGGACTTGTAAATGTACTATTTTACTCACTCGTAAAGCAAGAATGTATTTCACTGATATTGAAGATGGCAAGTATTGATTTTACTTACCAAGGCTCTTATATATATAGGGGTATAGCTATGGTTTTTAATTGGTCCTGTTGATGCTGATAATAAATGGTTATATCTACTTTATCGTCTGTTATACTGATACAGAGTTGTTGGAGTAGGTCCTGGTTGATGATTTTGCAGTGTCTGGACACAATCAGCCATCTCTTATTTGTAAAATCTAGGTAAGTAATATGTAAACAGACCTACTAAAAAGTGTTTGATACTTTTGATTCCACATTCAGGCATTGCAACATGGATGGAAAAGGCAGTCAATAATCTATTTAATGCCTAGTGGGTAACAGACTAGTTAGTAACCTAAACACAAAGGGTTGTTATATGAGGGTCTTATTCTGAGTAGATAGAAGTTCCTGATGAACACCCAAGGGGATCTCTGCTTTTTATTTGTCCTTTTTGACTACTCATACACGTTCTTTAGTGTAACTTTTGAGATTAAATATGCTGATGACTTTAAACTGGGTGTGCAGCATAGTCATGAGTTTTGTTACCTCATAGTTTTTGCTTTTTTAGTTTGGTTCTTGGCTGGGTTGCCTTTTGTGCAAAATCTGTATGTCTTTTGCATGTTTGTTTTTTTTTTGCTGGCTTTTGCAGTTTCCTTCCACAATCCAAAGGCAGGCTCTAAATACATTGGTCATCCATGCAGTAGGAGAGTTCATTTTGAGGCTATGGACAGCTCAGCCTTGATGCTGCACATTTCTTTTGATGTTGTAGGATAATAAAAGGTGGACAAATCATGTTTCAACTATTTCAGGTGGTCCTACTGCCTAACAAAATGGCACAAAGTGGCAAAACATCGTAATGGGCATGCACAATTTGGAGTCCTTTGTATCAAGGGGGTTTTGCTGGACAGACGTATGGCATCAGATCTTACAACCTATCCCTGTTTTGAGCGGAATTCTGAGGTAGTGAGATACTGAATGGATACTACAGGTAAGCATTCATAATTTTGATATAGACTGTTTCTGGCTGATAAAGGCAGTCCTTTCTGAGGGGTTCTCGTTGGAGTCTTGATGCATTAATAAAGTGCACTGACATGACTGTACAAGTGCATAGCATTCCCCCCATTCACTTGGGTTGAAAAGATCACTTCTTGTCCCACCAATGGTGTAAGGTGATAATGATTGTCAGGTCTTTGCATGGAACATCTTCTCTTTTTCTTTGTTATACCTGATGATCCCACCATCCACTTACCTAGTTCTAATATAATAAAATGCCTCACAGTAAGACGCTGTCCAGTTGATTCTCAGCTAGAGCGTCTGCTGCGTGGAGACATGCGTGAATGGGCGTACCTTCGTTGAAGGTTGTGCATCAGGGCTGGTAACTCGGCACGTAAAAATCAACTACCAATCATTAGCGGACCGGCGTTCCACTGTGGCGACCCCTAACTGGGAAAAGCCGAAAGACACAACAACTGTTCAGTACATCTTTAATCTACAGTTAACAAATGAAGTCTTCAATTGTCTTTGTGAAAAAATAAGCTGAGCCTGCAAGGTATGTTGGTGTAACTGCACCTGTTTACTTTTAACTAGTCAATATTAAAATGCTTGCTGTGAGCATATAAGTTTATATGCTAGTACTGAAAAACACATGACTATCATGATTTGGCTGTGACACTGAAAAAGGCTGGAAGGCTACATAAGTCAATCAGTCTTCTTTCTAGAAGCTTCACTTGAGGTGTTATTCTGCAAGTTATAGTAATCTGAACTAGTATTATTTATTTATTTAATAATGTAGGAAAGCACATTTCAGGCTTTACAGCATAGCTATTGATGAAATGCAATTAGTAATAATGTAAGTAAGAAAGAACACTGAAGACTGATAAACAATGTTTAAAAAGTCAGCTGAACAGTTATGTAAGCACAGGGTAGGGAATGAAAACATAATGTTAATACACCATAGATAAGGAGAAGGACGGAAGAGTTGTTTGAAGAGCTTTCAGCAGTATATTGGAGAGAGTGATGGGAGGAAGAGAGATTAGTTAACTTGCCAGGTTGTATAGCAAAGGCTCTTTTTGTTTAGTTTGTAAAGAGTTGGTCTGTGATCAAAAAGTGACAAAGTATCATTTTCTTCAGGATAGAAGTCCTGTTGGTTAACACAGCACAAGTTAGTACAATTAAGGTAACATAGAGGGTTGTGTTGTTATGTTTATTATGGTTAGGTTATACTCTGATGTAGTTGTGGTGACTCTTAGGTGTTTACACAGTGCTTGTTGATATGAAACATTCATGTAACACCACTCCATTAACTAATTTTATGATAAGAGCATACATAAGTAACTACCACTGGGGTACTTATTCTTCTATTTCTTCTACTCACTCATTCTTTTATTTTGTAACTAATATGTCTTGGCCTGTAGGATACCCAAAATTATATGTTAATATGTGGGGTGCTTGACTGAATGTAAGGTATTTGTAAAACAATAGTTCATTTGCTGTCTTACAAGTCACATCTGATTCCTAGAGTGACCCTCTAGACAACTATTGCTACTCACAGAGTTTACAAGGCAAAGGGGGAAATGGAAGTAGGGTGAGAGGTCTTTCTTCTGTATTGCAAATGCACACCTATGGGCAGCTTACAGTCCATGTTGCGCCTTACTGTATGTCTTTGGAATGTTTGAGAAAACTGGACCCCCTGCAGAAAACCCATGCAAACACAGGGAGGATATGCAGATTCTGCAAAGAAGGCACCCCAGCTGAGAACTGAACCAGAGATCCATTTGCTGGTAGGCAGTAATGCTGTATGTTGGTTCACTGTGCTGCCCAAGGCAATATCTGCTGTTATTTAAATTCCTGCTAATATATGAGTAAAGAAATATTAAGGGGAAACAGATTGTTTTTTAGAAATCCAAGCCACTTACTGACTTTATGCTTTGCACTTCATTAACTTATGTGTGAGTCTATGAAAATATATCAGTGTGTTATTTTCTACTCTATCTGTTCAGTAAGGGTCTTCACTGATTTCTTGTCTGTTTGCCAGTGATTCTTCACACTTCCTGACTAATTTGTTTTGTCGTTTAGCATTGATGTGTTGCCCTCATTGCTACATGTACATTCTTTATTTTACACTATTTGTACGATGCGAGTCATTATCCTTATTTTTGTTGTTGTTGTGTTTGATGATCCTACCCCACCATAGTAAAATATTTTTCTAGAAGACTAGAAATATTTTGTTTTGGTAGAAAAGCCCTGTGCTAGTCATTGCATTAATAAAAGTGTACCATTGTAAGGGTCATATGCACCAATGCAGCTTGCTGGTAGTAGGTCTACTACTGTAATTCTGTGAGTGAATTCCTTGTAATAAATATTACGAAATTCATCTTTGGAAAGAACTAGAAAATATGTTCTCAGCTGAGGTAACAGCAGGGATGCTTTGTCTAGGATGAGGCATGCCTCTGGAGGTATGGGTACTTTTGTTTTGTTTTTGTGAGGACTACTATTTTGATTTGCAGCAGCCTTCATACAACAGTTCAGCTCCATCATCCTCCACAGTTATCTCCTACAATGACACAGCTTAACAGACTACACAATAAAAACACAACCTGCTGATACCTATAGTGCTTGTACTTTGGTTACATTTGATATTCACTTGAATCATGGTACACTTTGGTTATAGTTATTTTGGTATTCACATGAATAACGCTGCACTTTGGTTACAGTTATTTTGGCATTCACATGAATAACGCTGCACTTTGGTTACAGTTATTTTGGTATTCACATGAATAACGCTGCACTTTGGTTACAGTTATTTTGGTATTCACATGAATAATCATGGACTTTTATTACAGTTATTTTATTATTCATACAAATAGCCTTTTTGCCTCTTCCTTTCTGTTTCATGAATACAGTAGAATCTAAATTTCCTTTATCTCACTCAGTTTTTTTAACTATACATTTGTAATATTGCCAGAGTCCCACTCAGTCTTTACTAATATTCAGTAAAATGAAATCTTATAACTATAACTATGCACATCTTTAGTGGAACCATCAAATAACTTTTCTGCTGTCAGGTTGATGTTTAGAGGATACATACACATAGCTTTTCTTTAACTATGTTTGATTGACATCAGAAATGGCTCTGCCTACTGAAGGTACTATGTAGATGTATTTCTTCTGACGGCTTGTGAAATACGTTTTCTGATACCTCACTTGTCCTTTCAAAGTCCAGTTTTTTTTCAGATATCTTGTCATGAAATAGCCTGCTAGTGTAAAACAAAACTAAGAACCACTGGGTGATGTGTATTATACACATCACAAAAACAGTTTTGATTACTTAGATATTAAAAACTGTCAGGACCCTACCTAACCACTCCTCACCCTTATATGTCATTCCCATCATATGCATATTTACACTAGGCTTAGCCTTCTCACTAATTAACCTAACAATTATTCTATCTGGTAAATTCAAGCACACAATATTGAAAGCTCAAACTTTGCTGTCTATTTTGTATACTTTTATATATTTTTGTAAATTTTTTTACAATGCTACTTGTATTGTTTTTTACTCCTTATTTTTTGACCTGCTGTATTTTAAATTTTACTATCTTGGAGTGTGAATTTTGATTAAACTGTAAACTGATTGTAATGGAGCTTTTCTCCTCAGGTCTCCACTGAAAACGGGGTACTCGCCCAGCTGGACTAACCTGGTTAACAAATGTCAATAAATAAATAAAAAAATTAATAAAACCATCAGAGGAAAGCAAATTAAGTGAACCTCTGTTTACATGAAAAATGTTTATACAGACTCCTGGACTATCATGAAGGAAAGTCTTTAAACTATCACATCTATAAAGAAAATGTTTATGCATTAATGCGGGCTATCATGTTGGTTTTTGTGAAGCAAAATAAAATAACCATCACTGACAAGATTTAAGTGATTTGTAACTATCAGTCATAAGTAGATAAATAACCCATATTACAATGTTATCTTTATGAACTCAATTCTATAGTTTAATTGTTTAATATTTCTGACACTAATTACATTTGATTCCTTTGTTGAGTGACATTTTCCCCACATACATATTTATTTTGTTCTGTTTTGGAATTCATAGAATGTTAGAGAATGGGCGACCTGTAGATTGGCACCCTGATTGGAGAATGAATGTTCTCTAGCAGGGTGTTAATCTACAGATAATGCCACTGAAAAACAAGTCTGGCACTTCACAAGAGCATATTAATCTGCTTTGGAGTTCAGACTGAAAGAAATCTAATCTCTGTCATAGGTTCATAGGTAGGTACTAGGCTATTGGCCCTAAGGTCTATATAAGCCTAGCCAAAAGGTACCCTGGCTTTTGCCACCCAAGAAAATTATTTTCCTGTGCCACTGTCGAGCAGAGCCACAGATGTGATCCCCGGGGTGAATTTCCTATCTCCCATTACTTTACTCTTGTTAAGCAGTGCTTCTGTTTAGTGAGTGTAAAATGAAAACAAAACAAAAAAAAAAAATTGAAAAGTGTGTAAAATGAAAAAATGAAAGCAAACGTATAATTAAAAAATAGAAACATGTGCATGGGTGTGTTTTGATTTGTCTGTCTGTGTGTGTAAGTGTATGGGTCTTTGCATGCATGAAAACGAATATGTGTGTGTGTGTGTGTGTGTGTGTGTGTGTGTGTGTGTGTGTGTGTGTGTGTGTGTGTGTGTGTGCGTGTGTGTGCGTGTGTGTGCGCACGGGCGCATATGAGAGAGATATCGATCGAGCAGTGGATGCAAGTTATTTAAATTTTAAGAGATATGCATACGTCTCAACCTCTTAGGTCAAGAAATGCAAATAAAGCCTAAAATAATGTGGGGCAAAAGCTCAAAGGGACATATTTTAAATATTGCTATAATACAATTAGAAAGTTGGTGTAATAACAGGATTTATGTTAAATGCAATTTTCTGAAGGATATTAAAGTCTGAAACTCTAAAATAATTAATTATTTAGTGACTTCAACTCCAATGATTTGTGAGCAAATCCCAAATTTTATGAGGAAAACACCAAATAAATTAGGGAAAAAATATGGACATTCTGCAAAAACTTGTACAGTTGAGAGATATGGGTATGAAACTTGTAATGGCTGGCATTATTAACTTAATACAATCTTGTGCTTTTAAATGTACTTTGTGCGTGTGTGTGTGTGTGTGTGTGTGTGTGTGTGTGTGTGTGTGTGCATGTGTGTGAAAGAAATACTTAATCAAACTTATATTTTGGATGTAAAATACTTCCCCTAACAACAATTAAATATATTACAGTAAGTCTGAAACATTAGGCAAAGGAACTATTTACATCAAAAATATTTATATATATATATGTATCCCTACTCAGCAACAGCTCCTCGTGGTCCTGCAGACTGGTGCTAGCAGCAGAGAAATGAAAAGAGTGACTGCTTTCAAGATTTAAGTATATTTTACTGTTATTACCTGTGCGACTGCCTTTCCTTGCCGAAAAGTGAGTTTAAACTGTTGATTTACCCGTTTTAAGCCTGTTTTCTGTGTTTTTCCTCATACCTGCACTTTTAAAAGTTTGTTTGTTTGAATTTTAACTGTTGAGGCTGCCCACTCAAGTGCGCTAGCCTGTGTATTGAATTTATTGTACTTCTCCTGCTGTTTTCCTGAAAAAAAACAAAAAAACAAAAAAAATCCTTGTTTCCCGCATTCCTAACCTAGAATAGTCCCTTATACAGGCATTGCTGTATTCTGGACTTTTGAATAGTTCCTGTGTTGCCCATTTCCTTACTTGGATAGAAGGAAGTTTCTTTGCTCACCAGTGGGAGTGGGGAGCCTTGAGCAGCCTATCTGTCCCTGGAGGAGTGACCTCAGCACAAGAATCTTGTAGTTTATTGGCCGTTTTGAACTTTAAAGTTCCCTGCATAAAAACCCACTTTGGCGCGATTTTTCGCCTATCTCTACTCAGCAACACCTCCTCGTGGTCCTGCAGAATGGTGCTAGCAGCAAAGAAATGAAAAGAGTGACTGCTTCCAAGATTTAAGTATATTTTACTGTTATTACCTGTGCGACCGCCTTTCCTCACAGAAAAGCGAGTTTAAACTGTTGATTTACCTGTTTTAAGCCTGTTTTCTGTGTTTTTCTCATACCTGCACTTTTAAAAGCTTGTTTGTTTGAATTTTAACTGTTGAGGCTGCCCACTCAAGTGCGCTAGCCTGTGTATTGAATTTATTGTACTTTTCCTGCTGTTTTCCTGAAAAAAAGAAAAAAACAAAAAAAATCCTTGTTTCCCGCCTTCCTTACCTAGAATACAGGTACACAGACAACCCTCCTCCTCCCAACAAGTTCAAATATATGTGAGAGATGCAACCATATAGCCAAACTGGAGGCTGAGCTCTCTCAACTCAGAACTGGTGCAACCAGTCAGGAGGAGAAGGTAACCTCACACATCACAAATCCAGTCTCACATAGTCCTATCACAACAGCAAACCAAACACATAAACACACAAAAACATACTCGGAGGCTCTAAATAAAAATCTGCCTAAGCAGCAGAGACCTCCAAAGCAGACATCCAAGCAAACACTACCCCAAAACAAAACACGTGCAACACATAGCTCACAAAGTCAGTGTGCCAAACAGTCACAGCCCTTAAGGCTAAATAACACACCTGATACACTTGTAATAGGTGATTCTATAGTCAGACACACTGACGTCCCGCTCACCAGGCTGAACAAAGAGAAGGTCACGGTGAGCTGCCTGTCGGGCACTAGGATCTGCCACATAACACAAGCACTCAGGTCACTCCAAAGCAAGTACAAATATGACTCAGTCATTGTCCATGCTGGTGTGAATGACCTGAGACGTACCTCCCTCGACTACATGAAAAGAGACATAGAGGAGCTCTCTGATCATGTAGCCCAGGCCGGTACGACCCTGACCTTGAGCAGCATCTTACCCTCACCTAGAATGATGCCACAGTATAAAGACAAAATGATCGATTTTAACAATTGGCTAAAATTTTGGTGTCATTCAAAGGGGATCCAGTGTCTGTCAGCCTGGGATGTCATGCTCGACAAGCCACGTTGCTTCGCTAGGGACGGCTTGCACCTGTCACACCTGGGCTTTCGGTTATTGGCAAAGGCTCTTGCCACCCCCATAGTGCCTTTTTTAGGCAAGGCTCAAAAGACAAACCCACCTCCATAGACAACACAATGAATAAGAAACTAAGGGTAATGCTGCTAAACGCCAGAAGTCTAAACCTCAAGATGCACGCACTTGAAGTCCTCCTCAGTATGGAGAACATCGATATCTGTGCAGTGACAGAAACCTGGTTCAAGGCTCCAGAGAGCACACCAGCACTACCAGGTTATACCTCATATCATGCTTTTCGGCCCCAAAACTCAGACCGATCCACAAAAGGAGGGGGAGTATCCATATTCATCAAAGATACCCACACCTCCAGGTTAGTGGCACTGCACGAAGCATCAGAGACCATCCATGTGCAACTAACAGTGGACAAAACTGTTTTTCAGTTTGTAGCATGTTACAGACCACCCTCTCAAAATCAGGAATTCCACTTGGCTTTCCTGAGAACACTGGAGAATATGAAGATCTCTCCAAACACCATTATATTGGGTGACTTCAACTACCCAAACATAGACTGGGAGCATTACTCAAGCCCCAACACCCTAGCCCATAGGTTCCTAGAATTTATAAACTCAAATGCTATCGAACAACTAGTCACCACTCCCACAAGAGGGGAAAACATACTTGACCTAATCATCACCAACATGGGGACTCTGTGCTCCATACCAGAGGTATACCCCTCATTGGTAAGATTGGACCATAAATTAATCTCACTGGATATCCACATCCCGACCCCACCCCCAGCCCAGAAAACCACAGTGAAAAACTTCTCAAAAGTGAACTTCACACTTCTCAAAACTGAGGTGGAATCCTTCAAGGCCCCCGGGCAAGTGGAAACTACGGCCCAAACTGTAGAATCCTATATAAACGCATTCTATGGACACCTCCAGGAATGCATGGATCATGATATCCCAAACAAAACCAAGACCCAATCTTCCAAAGACAGGCGTCCAGTCTGGTGGACCCCAGCCATAAATAAGCTGTACAACAGAAGGAGGAAGCTACTACATGATAGAGCAAAATCCATAAAAGGGAAGGCATCTCTGATCAGTACTAGCAAAAAACTACGATCCCTCATAAAATCCTCCAAGGCCGACTTCGAGAGAAAAATTGCACAGGAAACTAAAGATAATCACAAGGCCTTCTTCAGTTATGTTAGGAACCTGGGATGCAACTCCCAGATATGCTCAGAGTTGATCCAAAATGACAAAAAATACACTGAACCTACAGACATTGCCAACATCCTGGCAGACAGGTTCAGTGCTAACTTCTCCCCCCCCCTCCCCCAAAAGAGCAAATATCTATCCCAGCAGAGTGCTGCCTCCCTAACATCTCAGATGCTCAGGTGAAAGCCGCCCTCTCCAAAGCAAAAAACACAGCATCAATGGGACCAGACGGTGTCCCAGGTTGCATCCTACATGAACTCCAAGAAGAACTAAACCCTCACGTAAAGCTGCTGTACAATCTCAGCTTTACTACAGGATATGTGCCCAAAGAATGGCATACAGCAACAGTGGTCCCACTCCACAAAGGTGGTGCCTCTACGGACCCCGGAAACTATTGCCCCATAAGCCTGACTAGCCTAGTCTGCAAAGCTATGGAGAGGATCATCATGGAACTCATAAACAAAGACATTGGGGACCTACAGACACTAGATCCCACCCAATTCGGCTTTGTTAAGGGCAGATCCTGCCTCTTGAACCTGGTCGACTTCTTTGAAACAGTCACCAAGGCCATAGATGAAGGGAAGGTAGTCCACACAGCCTACCTGGATCTCGCAAAAGCATTTGACACAATACCCCACTCGGGCATCATAGATAAGCTATCCAGCTCAAATATAAACCCCTATGTCACTAGATGGGTTGCAAACTGGCTCAAAGACAGAACCCACAGAGTCAGAATTGCTGGAGCCATGTCAGACTCGAAACCAGTTACAAGTGGTGTCCTACAAGGCTCAGTCCTGGGACCTCTCTTGTTCGGTATATATTTTTCTGAGGTACAGGCCAACATGGGAGGACAGTGGCTGAACAAGTTCGCAGATGACTGCAAACTGGGTGCCATAATTGACTCTCCAGCTGACAGGAGCATCCTTCAAAAGGGTCTCACAGAGACGGATAACTGGTGTCAGAGCCATGGCCTAAAGCTAAACGCCAAAAAGTGTATAGTCATACCCTTTGGCAAAAACAAAGTGCCTACAAATTACCACATAGGTGGTAACCTATTAAGTACGGAGGAAGTAATTAGGGACCTGAGGACCCAAGTCGATAGTAATCTCTCCTTCGACAACCACATTGCCAAAGTGGTTAGAAAGACCTTCTATATAGCCCACCTTATCATGAAAGGATTCACATCTAGATCAAGAGAGGTGACCATGCCCCTTTATTCATCCCTCATCAGGCCCATAATAGAATACAATGCCCCATTTGGGATGTACCTTACCCAACACCTGCAGCAACTAGAAAGACCCCAAATGTACCTCACAAAGTGGATCAAGGGACTCAAACAGATGCCATATGCTGCTCGGTTAAAGAAACTCCAACTCTACTGAGTTGCATACCGCCTACTTAGAGGTGATTTATGCCTGACGTATAAAGCTATGTCCAACCTGGAATTAATGGACATGCTCCCACCTCAGAAAATCCAAATCCCTTAGAGCTATGCGCTCGAGGGACTTGAACCTCAGAACAGAAATAAATAGGACATGCTGGAGGGACAGATTCATAACCCAGAGGCTCCCTTCGGTCTGGAATAGAATCCCAGTACATGTTAGGCAGAGCCCCTCACTGACTCTCTTCAAGAGGAATCTTGACGAGTGGATGGGAGATCGTAGGTTTACCCCGGGGATTACTTCTGTGTCACTACTAGACAGAGGCACAGTAAACTAACCTTAAAAAGGGCACAGTAAACTCAATTCAAAGGGTGATGAAAGCCAAACACACTCTGGCTAGGCTTGTAAATGCCCTAGGGCAGATAGCCTAGTATGAACCTATGAACCTATGAACCTATGATATATATTTGAAAAAACAAAAACAAACAAAGACAAAACAATTTAACAGATAGCCCATTATCTAAGTGCAATAATACCCTCCAGGGTATGTGTTATTGTGGAAATAGCACCCTTCCAGGGGTAAAGAGGCCCGACCGTTATTTCCACAGTAACACACACCCTGTTGGGCATTATTGCTTGCATAGGAACAATGTCAAATTTAATTGTAATACTGCTGAAGTCCACACACACACACACACACACACACACACACACACACACACACACACACACACACACACACACACACACACACACACACACACACACACACACACACACACACACACACACACACACACACACACACACACACACACACACACACACACACACACAGTCTAATTTAGGAAGTAATAAAAAATTAGATAATGACACTTTCCTCACTTTCTGTATTTCACCTTATAAATTAGTAGAAATTGATTTTATTGAATTTTATTGCACACAATTGAAACATAATTTGTGAATCAACATTTAGCAAATATATTGTGTGTAGTATACAAAAATACTTTGACCCTGGAGACAAGACTATAACATCCTTAGAAAAGATGTTTTCTGTGCATCTCTTGAGTGCGTTGCATCGAACGCTGACACTACCAAACTGTGGCACAAATCAGAAGGCTCAGAGAATAAGATGTTGTGGTTTCTTTGGGACAGATGCAAGCAGCTGAATTGCACTAGTTCCACTGGCTTGTGAGCAGGTTTGTATATGTGGTACCCTGATGTCAAGTCTAAATGGTTCAAGGGAAATCGTGATCTAGGTGATATCAAGCATGGTAGATGAGGATATGGTGGCTTCTGGTTACTATTGGAACATAAATTTAACCCAGACACAGAAGTCTTCCTATCAGATTTTTTTCCCATTGTTGCCCATTTCTCCTTTGGCAGACGTGCTGGTAGAAGTTGTGTCTATACGTGTTTGTATTGGACATTATATGAATTTGTGTAAGTGTGTGTGTATGTGTGTGTTTCTGTGTCTGTGTGTATAAACACATAGACATATTTATACATGAATATGATTATATGGCTCAGGAGGGAAAGCAAATAGTTAAAGAAGAAGAATGGCAGCACCTCAAAGCAGCCTGTGAGAGGATTACAGAACAGATACGTGGCTGAGCCAGGTATGGAAATAAGGTACATAAGGAAAGCTGGTGGTGGAATGCAGAAGTCCAGGAAGTCATCAAAAGAAAGGAGTGCAGGAAAAAGTGGGAGACAGAAAAGACTGACCAGGCTAGAAAGGACTATTGGTTGGCTAACAAAGAGGCTAAGAGAAACGTTGCAATAACAAAAAGCAAGGCATCAGAGGTACCCTACCAGCTTCTGAAAAGTGACTCAGTAGTTGGTACTAAGAAAATCTATCTGGTTGCAAATAAAAGACAGAAAGATGAAGTATTCAGTCATTCTTCATAAGGGATGCCAGCAACAGCCTACTTACCAGTGTACAGAACATCAAAGGTAGATGGAAAGAGTACCTCCAGTAGCTTCTGACTGAAGAAAACCCCACAGAAGCTGTACTGCCCCAGACACAACCTACAACAAAAGATGAAAGGAGCCCACCCTGAAAGAAGTAAGAACGGCACTAGGCAAAATGAAGTCAGGGAAAGCAGCAGGCTCAGATGAAGTCACTGCAGATGTGATCAAGATGATAGGAGAGGCAAGGGAGAAATGCCTCTTGAGGGTACTCATAGCGGTATGGAGAAAAAGACATATCCCAGATGACTGGACAATAAGTATACTAGTGCCAGCATACAATAACAAAGGAGACATCCACAGCTGTGGGTAGTATAGAAGTATCAAACTCTTGTCACACTGAATGACTGGGACGGGGGGACTGACAAATGAATATGCTGAGCAGCAGAAAGTAAAACAGGACATGAGTACTTCTAATTCAGATCATGATGCAGCATAACTGACCCGATGTTTCCAGTGACATAGATAGTTGAGAAGAAGCTAGGGATCAGGAAAGAGTCCTACTGGACATTCCTAGACTTGGAGACAGCATATGACAAAGTCCCAGGAAAGCTGATTTGGGCAGTCCTGTGGTGTTTTGAATTCCCAGTAACAATGGAAGAATTAGGGCTGGCTATGTACAAGGACCTAATGACTCAAGTACGAACTGTGTTTGGTCTCACAGAGGGGTTCCCAGTGACAGTGGGTGTGCATTGGGGGTTCAGCTCTGAGCCCACTGCTGTTCATACTGGTGATGGACTACATTAACAAACAGGTCAGAGGGGACAGAGCAACAAAATTGCTGCATGCAGATGATGTAATATTAAAGGCAGACTCTGAGCAAGAACTTCAGCAAAGGATAGAGGAATGGAATACAAAATTGAAGGAACATGGGATGAAACTGAGTACAGGTAGAACTGTTGTAATGGCAGCAAAATAGGGAAATGAGAAGAAGCCAAGACATGAGATAGAAAGGAAAATGGCGGAACAGGTTAACAGCTTCACGTATCTGGGACAGGTGGTTGAGGGGAAGGGCAGTCTGAATGAGGAATTCAAAAATAGAATCAAAGGGGCTGCAGACAAATGACAGTGTCGGAGCAATGTATGATAGAAATTCAAAGAAGCTGAAAAGTAATGTGTACAAAACAGTACTGTAAGCAGAGATAATGTATGATACAGAAACCTGGGCAGTAAAGGCAGAGCACTTGAAGAACCTAGAGGTGATGGAGATGAAGTCCCTGTGATGAGTGCTAGAATGAACACTATGGGGCAGAACTAGAAATGAGGACATCAGAGCAGAAGTCAAAGTAGCTCCAATTGCAGAGACAGTCAAAAAGATTATCATGGTTCAGGCACATGTGCAGAAAAGCAGAAAACAATCTAGTGAAGAAGATTTGGGACCGACAGGAAGAAGGAAAAAGGAAATGAGGGCATTCAGCAATGAGATGGATGGACTGTGTGAGAGAAGACCTGTGACAGTCAGGCTTGACTATCAAAGAAGGTATCAGAGTGGCACTGAATATATATATATATATATATATATATATATATAGAGAGAGAGAGAGAGAGAGAAAGAGAGAGAGGGATGGTATAGAAAGGTAGTTTATATTTAGGGACTGGGGGAGACTTAATGTTATGAAGTACTCAAGGAGTTTAGGTTTAGTGAGCAGGAAGAAACTCTTAGGGATAGTAGGGATAGGGAGCAATTGGGGAGTTTAGGTTTAGAGAGTGGGAAGAGCATGTTGGGGTTAGGGAGCAACTGCAGAGTTTAGGCTTAATGAGAGATTGTAGAGTCTTAGGGTTTGGAGCAGTCAGGGAGGGGAGCAAAACGGGAGTCTTATGATCATAGTTGGGATTTTGGGAAGGCTATGTAGTTTAGTAGGATCAGGTTGTAGGAGGGATATGTAATTTAGGAGGGTTGGGGTAGTTGTATGTGGAAGTCTTGGGATTTTATGGTAGTTTATATTTTTAGCTCTTTCGATTGATTAGGATTCAGTGGAATTTTCATCTATGTAAGAGTTTTTTGTTTAAACAACATAGAGCCAAAGACAATCTCAGCCTTTTAGATTGATTGACATTTGTCTTTCAAGTGGTCATCAATTTATTAGTTAATGGTAGTAGCTAGTTGTAAGAAAGCCAACTCTTGGATTAAGATCAAATGTTTAACTCTACAACAAGCTCTGCCCAGTTTAGT
The DNA here is from genome assembly GCF_019279795.1 of Protopterus annectens. Classification (NCBI taxonomy): domain Eukaryota; kingdom Metazoa; phylum Chordata; order Ceratodontiformes; family Protopteridae; genus Protopterus; species Protopterus annectens. Next base: position 356,305,894 of record NC_056725.1, read on the forward strand.
GAATAGTGTTCCCATCAACAAGCAATTAAAGCAGAGGTCATATTATACTTCCTTTAAATAATTGTTCACAGCACAAGTCAGTATTAGTTTCCAGAAAGGAAATGATGTTTGTGAACATGAGTGTTACAAGAATTTTGAAAAGTGGAGAAAGAAAAGAAATTGAACGGTAATTAAAAGGGATTCCGGTATCATTGCCCTTTGTGGTAGGATAGTTTACAAGTTTCTGGGAAGTTTCCTGTAATGAGCAAGGGACTATAGTGCACGAAAAATAAATGATTTACTGAAAACATAAGTGCTTGAAGGCAACAGTGGAGGATTCATAAAACTAATGTAAATGTTAAGTTTTGTATTCACTGTTTTAAGTCTGGTATATACATTGTGTAAGTGAGTTGCACTCATATAATGTTAATATACGAGTGGGTTTCAGATACATGATATTTACACAGAATGTTCTACTCTTTGCAGTAGCACAGCACTTCATATAACATGCATGTGAACGAGTGTGACAGGTATGTATTAGCCAACACACACACGGGTCATATCTGTGTGTGCTGTCTTTTTAAAACATGCCTTTTACTCTTAGACCTTATGCATTCTTTTGTTACTCATTTGTAACCCATCTGGGACAGCAGCTACATCAGCTTTCCTGGAGAACATGGTCTCTGCATAATTAACTTTTCATCATTATCCAACGCGTTTCACTCTATGTTTTTGTGGCAGCCTAGCTTTGTGTTCTGCTGTACCCCTCGTATTTACCTTTAACACTTACATGCATTTGTGTTCTGTGAAGAATAACATTATTTTGTACAGCCCAACACTTTGTATATGTTCTTGCGATTTAATTATTCATTTTGGGTTTCTAATACCATGATGGGAATGGATCCATTCTTAAGTTAGGGTATGATTAAAGTTCATTTATCAGTATTGGGTACTTACGTATTATCGCAACCAGATTTGGGACATGCAGTAATTCGTCAGGTTTCAGTCAAACTATCTCTGGTAACTGTACAATGGTTGGGTAAAGTGTTAAGTACTCTTCTGGGATATGGTTAATGGGCTTGGTAGAGGAATAACAGGAAAAACCCTCTTTGTGGGTAATGTCCTTTTCCGACATCAGTTCATCATTTCAGCGATCAAGATGCCTGCTGCTTGTCAGTGTGGTAAAGAATGACCGCTCTTTTTGGGGGAACTTTTTGGTAAATGCTTACTATTCAGATTGGGTACCCAAGTTCATACAGCAAAGGAAGTATGCCAAAAGCTGAACACACAGCACTTGCAGTAATGCAAACACATGACACTTTCTACATTGTGACTGTAAGCAGTATATCGTTCATTCACACTGCTAGACTGCATCAAAAGTCATGCATCCCGGATTCAGATTTCAAAAAAGGAAAGTCACTGATGAATATATGCAGTGACTTTTAGTCGGCAGAAATCATGAAACTTGACTGTAAGGACTACTAAGTAACAGACTGAACATGTTTTGAAAGGCAAGAGTTCTCTTCTGGAGAATGTGTTCGCTTTGATGAGTCGTGACATTAACTACCACTGTAAAGCAGCAGTCATGTGTCTATTTCGGCCAAGGATGCTACCTGCAAAGAGCAAAATTAACTTTATTCCTATTTGTCTGTGTCAAAGAATGTGACTCAATACTGTTTAACACTTTACACTACCCTTCTTCCATAAACAGACATAGTTTTGCAGAAAAAATTATAAACTATGCCACCAGCAAAATCTGGTTGTGATAATACTTAAGTACCCAATATTGTTTCAGTCTTTGATGTTAGTGAAAAGTGCTCTTTGCAGCACCTGCAATGTGTATAGAACTGACTCTTTCTGTAATTCATACAGTTACCTGTATTGGTAGCATATCAAAATATGACTGAAAATTCTTTTTTATGAGACCCATTGCTCCTACTACTATTTGAACTGTCTGCATATCCTTTTTCCACATTCCTCTCATTTCTATCTGCAAGTCTTGGTATTTTATGATTCTGTGTCTGTCTGCATGTAAAAAACTGTAATCACTGGATGCAGAAATTCCACTGATCAATGTTACTTTTGTCTTTTTTCCTGGACTACTACATTTGTTTTTCTTGCATCTGTTTTTGGACTGTTGGTAATAGATGATCCTGTGTGATATAAACGTTATCATTCTCTACAATACAATGTGGTTCATGTTTCCTATGCTTCTCGACTACTTCAGTATTGTAGTGTTCGCACAATGGCCAGTGTAAAAGTATTGTACATTATTGTGTCTTTCAGTATGCAGATCTTCTGCCATGAGGGTATCACACCTAGTAACAAGATATGAGACTGTTCCCAGTTCTTTTTTATAGAACCTGCATTTGGCTGTTTCTCCCACATGTTCAACGGACTTTGTAAACCATCATGTACATAATCCACTATCCTGGGTCACCATTACTAATATTTCATCTTTTGCTTTCTGTTCACCTCTCCTTAACCATTCCTGCATCAAATCCTGATCAAGATGAGGTTGCTCCAGGAGATCTCTGTCCTTGCCACAATATTTATGGATTTTCCACCTTTCTTTCCTTCTCATCTGATCCTTTTCCTTATATTCTTTATTTTGGATTCAGTTACTGTCTGATTTGTGTTTGTTTCTAGTTTGATTTTCATTCCCACTCGACACCGATATGTATCTACTAAACTGAGCAAGGAAATCAACTTAGAGTTGTTCTCCTCATGTTTTAAAACTTTCACTATGTTTGAATCTGATGAAGTCAACAAATCTGTATGCAGTCCCACTACTGCAGATCTATACAGGTAATCGGTTTTGAGGAGGCCCATAACTACTTCTAAATGAGGAATATATAATCTTGGTATACACTGATTTTTATATATCATTTGATAAGTGTGAAGCATTTGTCTTCTTTTCCTGACCAACTGATCAATACCTTTTGGGGCCAGTCAATCACCCCAAAACTGTAAGTCAGAACAGGAAGAGCAAATTGGTTTATAGCTTGAACTTTGTTCCTAGATGTCAAGGCCGTTTTCTGTATTAGTTTTAGTCTTCTAAAGTGTTCCTCACTGAGTTTCATTCACATTTTTCATGTTTTATTGCTAATCCTTCATCAATTCCCAAATATTTATGCACTCCCTCCCACTCAAGTTCCTTAATATCACATTCCTGTCCCAGACTGATGTTTTCTTGGTTTAAACATTGCTTTTGCACATTTATCAAGTTCAAATGATATTCTTATATTATCTGACAAAGTTTTGACTACTTGATGTCCTGCTTTCAACTCCTCATCTGATGAACTATACAGTTTTAAGTTGTCCACAAAAAGTAGATGAGAAGTCTTTAAACAAGGCTATTTTTCTGGGAGCAAAACTGTAACCATGGCCTTATCTGTTAAGTAAACAGCTTAATGGGTTAAGGGCAAGACAAAACAGCAGTGGTGACAAAGAATCACCCTGGACTATCCCCCTTTAAATTTTTATCTCTGGGATAATTTGCCCTTTGTCATGGCTTAACTGAAAAGTGATTTACCACTGTTTCATAGTCACTGTAATGTAACTGATTAATGCAGAATGAATGTTTCTTATACATCTGTAAGCACTCCTTTATCCATGAAAGTGGAATGCTGTCAAATGCTTTTTTTGTAATCTAGCTATGTCAGTGGTGCACAACCTTTTTCTGGGGAGGGCCACTACATAAATTCTTAATACATCTGTGGGCCACCTCAAAACATAGTAAGTCGTTATGAGTTAACAATAGGTACAGGTGACTGGCATTTTTACTTAAGACAGCAGTCATGAAATTGCTTTATCAACTTTGCATTTACCTTTATTCTGGCTTGCAGCCATGACTTATTACAAACTCTTGCAGAAAGTTACTACTGTTTACAGACTACAAGTTATAAATAACAAAGAACTGTTACTTCCGCAGCTAAAATTAGAGGTGTGCGCAACTGCAGTCAATTAGGTAAGTAAGCACATGCTGGGAAGTTTACATGACTGAAGTAAGGCATGGCATTTTTTTCACTTTTTTAAACATTTTTGGTTACTCTCTGGGGGCCAGATGGTGTTGTATCGAGGGCCGGATTTGGCCCCGGTGCTGGATGTTGTGCACCTGATCTATGCCATACTTAGACCCTTCCCCTTTTTACAGTTCTCCTTTATGACTTTAACAACAAATGATCCTTTGCTCCATATGACTTCCTTCTGTTACCCTTTTGTTCTATTGCCATGATTGAGTTTTTTTCTAAATGACTATAAACTCTGTATCAGTTCTAGTATATAGTTTGTATATGGTCAGAAGTCAAGTTATTGGTCTACAGTTTTTAGAATGGCTTACAGGTTTGCTCATTTTTCCTGTTGTTAACCAGGTGGGTGTCTGCTTGGAATGAGCATATAAGTAATTCTTATTCAAGGCTAAATCTTTGTGTAAAGATGTTAATACTTTTATCCAGAAGTTAGGTATTTCATCTGTGACTGGGGTTTTCCATTTAGGAGCTTTTCCTAGTTTTGTTTCAATTTCTCTAGCCATTACTTCATTCCATTTCATATCCTCTATATTTGGACTACTTACTGTTTCTTTTAATTGTTCTAGCCATTCACCATCTTTATTATGTTCCATGAGGTTTTCATAAATATTTCTCCAAAACATGTATATTAATTTTTCTTGTGGTGTTTATATTCATTTTGCTTTGTTTTAGAGTTCTCTCTACCTTTTCTTTATATTTATCTGCATATCTTCTGAGTTTTTCTGCCTGTGTTGATATTTTTAGTTTATTATTCACAACAGTGTATGATACATTCTGGTCTGTTTTGATAATGTGCATTGCTTTTCTACTTCTTTCTTTCTACGTTTTTTGTTGATCTGTGCCTTCTTCTATATTTTTCTAAAAATATACTTCTTGTCTTAACTGCGATGCTTCTTTCGTGGTGTTTTACTTCTTCCCTTTGATGATTCCATGGTGGTGTTTTACTTCTTCTCTTTGATGATTCCATGGTGGTGTTTTACTTCTTCCCTTTGATGATTCCATGGTGGAGTTTTACTTCTTCCCTTTGATGATTCCATGGTGGTGTTTTATTTCTTCCCTTTGATGATTCCATGGTGGTGTTTTACTTCTTCCCTTTGATGATTCCATGGTGGTGTTTTATATTTCCTCCCTTCCTTCCCCTTTTTGCTCTGTGTTTTTTGGTAAGACTTCATCTGTTATGAATTTAGCTGCCTAGTAATGCATCATATGTACTTATGTAATATCACATGAATTTCCTCTTAATAGTCTTGATTACTTTGTTCATCTGTTTTATCAGACTTCTAACATTTTGGGTCTTATTTACTTTCTGTAATCTGTTTCTTTCATCGATCTTAATATGTCTATCCATCTATGTCAAATCAAGTAACTGTTCCCTTAGATCATTTTCTTCTAAACTGAGAGCACATTTTGTGCTCTCTGTTTCCTGCTGGCATTCTACAGAAAGTTCTGGAATATTTTCCTGTGAAATATCCTCTTTAGATGCATCCTATGTCATCTGTTACTCCTTCATATCAGACTTCATTGGCCCAACACTTCACAGCATTACTCATGCCAGAGTTGCCATGGTTTCCTGCTCCTTCCCTTGCTGTGCAACTTCAACTGAACTTTTCTACTAGTTTCCTTTGGAAGGTTCCAGAGCATCATCATGTGGCAAGTCCTCAGATGCCTCCCACTCCACCTGTTTCTCCTTGGTTTGGGGGCTCATTGTTCCATCATGCTGTAACATTACCTGTACTGGATTTTCTACACTAAATCATTCACTTTGCAGGTAATCCAAAACTTAAGTTTCTATTTCTTTTACTTCTACCTTACTGATCTGATCTCTGTTCTTCATCCCCCCTTTGTTTTCTTATTTTTGTATTATGAAATTTTCCATATCTGGGTGCTATTGCCTGTATTTCTCTTCAAATATCTTTGGAACTGCTTTTTATATTGATTAGTTTGGCTTTCTCCTCCATATAAATATTGCATCATATCAGATCTTCATCTTTTCCATGTCCATGCTTCTTTTTTATACCTTACAAAAATATTTGGGTTGTGTTCTTTATATTTTTGCACTTCTACTGTCACTTCTTCTATATAATGTTTTTCATGGATCTGTTGTATTAATGAACACAAATTTGCATTTAAAGCTTTTGACAGTTTTTCTTGTGCAAATATTTTCTTTCCTCTATCTTCTCTCTTAATCTTTCTGAATATCTTCTGACTGGAAATTCTGGGCTTCTTGAAAGAGAGCTACAATACATCATTTCTTCCTTATCGCAATAGTTCAGTCTGTCATATTTATGGCTCATTTTTTTGCTGTTAGTTTTTGTGTTTTTTGTGGACTGTACCTCCTTCTACTACAGGGAGGTCATCTTCTCCTCGACCTAGCCTAATCCCATTGTAGAAATGTTTCTCATGTATCAGAACCCCTATTATGCATTAGCATCACACCAATGCAACTCATTTATTCATTTTGTATCAAGTACGTTTTATCTTTGAATCCCTCTTACATATCACCATTACTGTAGCGTAACTCACTACTTATACTTTGTTTGCCAAACTTACACAATGTGTAACTCCTTTCTGAATACTACCTTTAAACAGTGTGTATCAGACTTACACAATGTCTATGGACTTTCTGAATTCTGCTTCAAGTTTTTGATAATTTTGTAGAACACTTCTCTGTAGCAGGAGATCAGTGGTACTATGTTCTTTGTTAGATCACTGCAGCAGTAGCCTAAGTTATATGGGATGAATATCAAAGCTTAAGGATCCTACAAGGAAGAAGGTGAGTCATAATAACGGAGCCGTGGAGAATAATCACAGCAAAGCCTGCACTGGATATAGAGTAGGAGACCAGTTTGTAATGTTTAGTAAAGGTGTGCATAGAAGACCAATTTGCTGTCTCTAGAATATGTCTGGAGTCCACCCTTTCCAAAATTCCACATAAGTAGCCAAATATTTAGTAGTGTTAACCTAGAGTTTGCTTGGAATTGATTATCTGTGATGAGAATAACAAAAGGTAAAAGCTTGAGACAGTTAGGGAAAAAACATTTGCTTAGACACTGTTTATCCCTTTTTATCTTCATAGGAAATAAACAGCTGATCAGAAATCCTGAAGGGTTTGGTTCTGTCAGTATAGTATCAGAGATTTCTGTGAAAATCCAACGTATATACAGAATTCCCTCACTCTCATTTTCAGTCGCTGGAAAGAATACTGGGAGATAAATGGCTTGGTTCAAGGTAAACTCTGAAACCACCTTAGGTATAGATGAAAGGTTAGTTCTCAGGGAAACTAAAAATGTGATAGGCATGCATCACCATTAAGGCATGCAAATCAAATAAATGTCTAGCAGAAGTCAAAGCAATTAACAAGAGTGTTTTCCAAGACAAGAACCTGAAATCTACCTCATGAGTAGGTTCAGTAGGAAACAGCATAAGTTGTTCTAGCACAAAATTAAGATCCCAAGAAAGAGGCACCTGATTAGTAGGTGGCCACTTGGACACATAGGCAACTCCCCCTCAAAAGCTGTTTTACTGACAGTAATGTAGAAAGGGAGGATCTAAGGGCAGACACACAGAAATGGCCAATAGATGAAGTTTAAAAGAAGAATAGGAAATGTCATCAGACAATTGCTCAAAGAAATATTGAAGAACCAGATGCAGCTGGGCTTGAAAAGGGTCCTGGTTCATAGAGTGGTACCAACTAGAAAATTTCCTCTACTTCCCCAAGTGTGATCTTCTAGTAGAAGGTTTCTTAGCCTCCTGTAATACCTATTGCACATCCTCTGAAAAACATGTGCCTAAAAGGAATTAAAATTCTATCATCTAGGCAGTCAGCAGAAGCAGATGAAGGCTGTGGTGTATCAAACAACCCCTGTTCTGTGTAAGTAAGTCCATCCTGTGAGGAAACGGGTGATAATTGCTTTTGGCTAATTTCAACAGAAGGGAAAAACATGGGTGCCTGTGCCAAAAGGATGTTACCACAATCATTTTTGGAGGGTGATTCTGAATCCTTAAAATAACCTTGGTTAATAGAGAAAAAGGTGGAAAACTAGAGATGAGTATTCCCAACCAGGGGAATGAAAATGCATCTATCTTCCAGGCCTGAGTGCAGGGAGTCCTGGATCGGAATGTTTATTACTGTCTGTTTTGGCTGGAGGCAAGCAGATATACTTGTGGTAATCCCCACATAACCAGTTCCTAGAAGACCTGTGGGTTCAACATCTATTTGTTAGGGCCCATCCTTGTTCTGTTCAGCTTATCTGAAAAAAATTCTAATATGATGGAAATTACATAGCCTGGAGGGATATCCCAAACTACCATAGCAAGTCTGCAGAGAAGATAATATCTAGATCCCCTTGTTTGTATATATCCCACATCACTGTGGTATTGTCTGTGAGGCCTAGCAAAGGACCTAGAACTCATAGATTGTGCAGGGAATTAGACATGGAACTCACAGATAGTGCAGAAAATTGAGAGCATATACAAGAGCGATCTTTTGTTTGATAGTTATGCATTTTAACCTGCTTGATACTTGCTTGATACACCATCTTGGGTGGGAGATTGGCATAAGGGCGGGAGATTGGCATAATGGTTAAGGTGTTTACCTTACAGACCCAATGTGCAGGGTTTGATTCTCACATGAGGTAATTGGCTAGGTTTAAAATGGTCCATAAGGGCAGTTAACCTAGTACTAATCTATGAGTCTATGATACAAAGGCTCCTTACCTTTTTTTCAATTGGACACAGCTCCCCAAGCAACGTCTGAGGCATCTGTTGACACTAAGTAGCCATCTGAGAATTAAGAGTAAAACCTGGGTTGAATATCAGCTGATGCTCCCACCAGTGCAGTTAACTTTTCACAAACCCAGTGAATGGAATCTGAAAGGAGAGAGATGTGAATCTAGACTGTTTTGATGAGCCACTGAATTTTTCTCATATGAAGTATGGCCAGAGGAATCATAAGAATAGCAATGGCCATGTATCTTAAAATTCTGAGATATTCAGCTAAAAGTGTACCTTGTTTTGAGGAAGAAAAGTCATCAGGGATGTATCCTGAAGACAGTCTAGAAATATTATTCTTCAAGCAGAAATAAGAGAAGATTTCTCCCTGTTTACTAGAAATCTCAACATTCATTACCCATTCTTCTGACAATTCTCAATTGACTCTAAACTATGAGGCAGGCATTAAGGTATAGGAGAATGTGAATGCCCTGTAACTGCAGTGGGCAACTACTGTAACCAGGAAGTTTGTAAATATCATGGGAGCTGTAGACAGGGCAAAGGACAAAACAGAAAATTGAAAATATGATCCAGGAATAGAAAACTGCAAAACTTGTATAACACTGTTGAAGACTGGAATATGACTATAAGCGTCTCTTAAATTTAAAGTTACTAGGAGGCTGCCTGGAGGAATGAGATGTACCACAAACTGAAGAGTCTACTGTTTGATTTTGGAACTTTGATGTGAAGGTTGAGAAAGGAAAGATCCAGAATGGGTCTTCATGATTCTCCTGCTTTGGCACAAAAAACTTCATTGATTAAAAGCCCTTTCCTTCTTCAAAGGGGGCAAAGGTTCTGTTACTCCCTGGTACAACATCCAATGGAGAATAGGAGAGAAGAAAGGGGTGTGATTGTCAGGGTGTGGGGGACTTCCCTAAAATAAAAGAAGGGAATCACACTGCCAATAGTAAACTTTTTGAATGATGTGTAGAACCCAAAAATATAAGGTTATCTCTTGCTAAAGAGGAACGTGATTGCCCATAATTTGGGACTGGTTCACAGGATTGCCAGGATGGGGAGGGAAATAGTGATGGGATAAATAGTCAGCCTGTTTTCGTAGCTTGAATTTGGAAATGGGAAGAAAGACCTTTGTTCCTTGATTTACCCTACCACTGCCTTTTTTTAATTTTGCTTACTCAAATGTTTCTGGAAAGAGTAAGTTCGTGATCTGGAAGAGGAACCTGCCCTGGGGACAAATTTCTGAAATAATTACAAAAGAGGACTGAAAAATCTAGATAACTCCTTAAACTAACTTTCTCCTTACATCAAACCATTTGTGAAACTCCAGAGGGAAAGGACAAAACAGAAGTTCTTAATCCAGAGAAGCATTACGAATGTCTGTCTTCACTGAGTCAGGGATGTTCTGAGGCTATAACTAAGTATAACATCCTCAGAACAGAACCTGGAGCAGCTGTGTTATGTACGCATTTTAAAGTATATTTTGTGAACTGAGAAACAGAAGACAGAAGTAAAATCAGAGATACTTTACACTCTGAGGTACAAAGATCAACAATTAACCTCTGCATATTGTCAAAAGACGTTAAAAGAAATCTGGATGTATGAGCCTGACAGTTTACAGTTGTAAAAGGCTAGGGAGGAAGAAACATAAATCTTCTTAGCAAACTTATCCAAAGCTGTATGGAGTTTGTCAGAGAGCAAAGAATTAGCAGCTGTAAAAAGTTTGGAAGAAGCAGATTTGGATAAAGTAATAATCACTGATCCACTGTAAGATTAGTAAAATGATAAGTTGGTTTTACAGTGCTCAGACCCAAAGGCCATCAAGGAACACTTCTTCATTGAAAGTCATGTTATATACCTCAACATCCATTCAGGTATCCAGCCTTAGTTTAAATAAACCCATACATACCTCTCAACTTCTTAGAGCAAGAAATCTGGACAAAGCTATAAATAATGGGGTGGGGGGGGGTTAAAGGTTCAAAAATAGGGACAATTTTTAAATATTGCTCTTACAAACTTAGAAAGTTGATAGAATAACAGATTTTGCATTAGCATTAATTTTCTGAAAGGTAGAAAGTCTGAATCTCAAATGTCTGACATAAGTTTCTAACTCAAGTCCTCAAAAATTTGCCAGTGATTTGCTAGAAAATCACAGTTTTGTGAGAAGCAGACCAACAACGTGAAGCAAAATGTCTGGATATTCTGCAAAGATCTGTACAGTTGAGAGGTATGATATTCATAGTGCCAGGGAGCATAATCTCATAAGGATTTTTTTCCAGAGTCTGGTAATTGTTTGAGTAATGCGTTTGTTTCTGGTATTTGTTCAGTTTTTGCTAATGTAAAAGTCTGTGTTATCATAGCTTTGAGCTCTATCGTTGATAGTAAGAATCAAGTCAAAACCATTCTGTAATAAGCTGCCATTATGAATTCTGTAAGCTAGTAGAATTTTGCCCCAAGAATATCTGTATTGCTCAGGATAACTCAGATGCCTCATTGAAGGCACATGTTTGGTTGAATTTCCTTTGAAGGTTTCTGTCTTAAGTAACTGTGTCCTAGTATCTATGTAAAAGTTGTTATTAAATTCAAGAATGGGGTGAATATACATTTAAAAAATGTGTTAGACTGTGATTGTCCCTTAAAAATAGATTTAAGTAAGAGTTCTGAATGATGAAATAGTCTTTTTCCTTGTTGTCAAAGGAAAATTCAGATGTAATTACCATTCCAAGATCTTTATTTTCATTACCTTCTGTATTACAGAGCCAGTCAGTTTAACTTGGTATGGTAGGATTCCCAGTCTACAGTACTTGGCATTTACTTTTACTAAAATTTAAGCCTGTGCTATTGCCCATGCTGAGAACTCTTCCAGAAATGTGTTGATATCCACATAATCCTTGTTAGTGTTAGCGATGAAGCCTGTGTTGCAGTTATCTTTATAGTTAGCAATCCAGCACTGTTGATTTGATGGACTGATGTTGAAAACCAGGACTAGGCTCCATGACTAAGCCTTACAGAATAACAGCAGGCACAGACAATTAGTTAGAGTTGGTATTCTGAAAAGAAAACACATTGTGTTTTACCAGATAACCAACTGTTATTCCAATTTCTGAAGAAGGGATTATATACATATTTGTGGGGTAGACTATGAAAAGTTTTAGCAGAATCTAAGAAAATAACACCCACTTTCAAACCAGAATTAAGTACAATAACTTGATTGTAGAATTCAATCAGATTTGTTAGTGTAAACCTCCCAGCAAAAAATTCACGTTGGTATAACTCAGTGCTGAATTTGTGGTTCATATTGTTAGAAAGTAAGCTTGACAAACACTTCTCAAAGCATTTGGAAATTATTGAAGTAAGACTGATTGCTCTATAATTAGCCACATAAAATTTGTTACCCTTTTTAAATTGATCAAGATAGATTTTTTTCAATGCAACGGAACTTGAAAATTAGCTAGCAGTTTACTAAATATTTTATGTAGAATATTGTCAATTTTCTTAAGTACATTTACTAACAAATCACAAAGTATAAATAGGCAGAGTAATTATCTGTACATAAAGGTTCAATAGATGTTTCAATGTATGTTGTTAAGTGATTGAGAAAATACGTATTAAATTCATTAGCAATGAGTAAGGAGATAGAATAATAGAATTTCTCTATTAGCTAGTATAGCTGTTACAAAAGTGCTTAGTTTAACTTTTCAAGTTAAAATATTTGTAGAACTGTTTATTACCTAAAAATGTTGCTAACTTCCTTTCATACTCGCTTTTTTCTTATTTAGTAGAGCTTTTAACTTTTGTGTCATTTCATTTAATTTGGTTTGACACCAAGTGGAGGAGAATGTACTTTTTTAGTAGATGGATTGGTGAGTCCAATGACACATCTCTGGCCACATATTTTACATTCAAACCTTATCTATTGCAATTTAGCATGAATATGTTGTTGCCACACTGGATTGAGCATGTACATCCTCTTCCTCTGCCATCTCCATCAGTTACTCGAAAAAATAAACCTACGTCATCTAAGACGCAGTCGTGGATTTGTGCCACTGTACCACTGGAGCTGGCTTACTAATCATTTTCTTGAAATGGTTTGATTAAGTCAATGGCCACTACAGCTAACAATGATCAGAAGTCCATGTTTTTGAAGGGACTTAAAAAGACAAAAGCTCTAATAGAAGAAATATTAGTACTTACTCCTGGAAAAAAATAAAAAAAAAATCCTTTACTTAATGCCAAATGTTTCTTAAGCCTCGGTGTAACACACCTTTGTATAAAATGCATAGCTTCATTGATTATCATGGGAAAACTTGTAAAATACTGCATTACTGCACCATGCAGAAATCTGCAAGCTGTATCAGTAACAGGCTGTATCAGTAACAGGCTATGTAAAATATGTGCATAGATTTATTCAGGTAACCTCAGTCCTAAACTTAGAAGTCTCTTTGCAGACTGAGAATGGCTGTGGATACACATTTTAACTACATATTCTTATCCATTTCCATGGTGGTATGGCGGTAGCATTGTTACCTCACAGCAAGAGGTTCTCCTGTTTGATTCTCGGTGTGGCTTGGGAGTGCTTTCTGTGTGGAGTCTGCATGTTCTCCCTGCGGTTGGGAAGCATTCGAAAGACATGCGTGTGTAAATGGGCGTGCCTTTGTTGAAGGTTGGGCGTCGAGCTGACACCTTGGTGTTTCGTAAAAATCTACTGCCAATCATTAGTGGACTGGAATTCCGCTGTGGCGACCCCTTACCGGGAAAAAGCCAAAAGACAAACAACAATTCTTAGCTCATATAAGCAAACTTTTGTTGTTTTAATGTTGCTGAAATTTTACTATAATGAGCAAATGTTATAAGGTATGGAACTTCCCTTCTATAATATGCAAAGCAAATTTATTTAAGTTTTCACATACTCTAGGTATAATCCCTTTTACTAATTATCCAGAACTATTTGTAAGTTTAAAGAAAATACGTGTCACCCTCTAATTTAATTGGGATTATATTTCAGTTAAACATATCATTAAAGTTGAATATTTGTGCTTGCTCATTATGTATGCTATGATTATCTATATTACAGATGCATTTATATCTACTGTTTTGTTACATTTTTTTTTATTTTACAAGTTCAAAATAAAAACTTTTTACTGAAAAAAGTGTACTACACATTTACCTCCATGTGTTTAAGGACCAGTGCTGTTTAGGGCTGTCTGTTCTCTATACCGCAAAAAGTGTATTGAGTTTTACTACATTTCACAGTTTGAGGGTTTTGGAAGATTACATCTCTGACATAAAAGTAGCATGCACAACTATATCCATATCTTTTAGAAGCTGTGCAGTTTGCCCTTCCAGTCTTTTTCTTTGCTGGAATAGTCGACCCTTCTAAAGTAATGGAGGTTACTCCAACACCTGACTTTTGCCTGACAGTTTAACAACTATGTCTTCTATTGGGGATTTGATGCAATCCAGAAGGATGTGGGCAACTGTCTAGGAGGTACATGTTATTGATATTTTAATTCTGAAGCATATTCCAATTGTACAACTTGAACAAAACAGTTATGTGTCTTTAAAGTAGCAGGCTACATGACTACAGTTATTGAAGGCACTTTTTTCTGAATGGAATTTAAATTAAAAATGAAATGCATGTATTATGATTCTAAAATAACTACTAATATGCATTATACAACAGATAACAGAAAGAATTGTTTTGCTGTGATACGATTTCTTACATCCCTTGAGTACAAGACCTACCCACTGAAGTCAATGTAATAAGAGAAACAGATTAACTGCTTAACCCATCCACTGAACAAAATTAAATTTTAAGAGTTAATAAATTCCTTGATTTTCCTCATACCGCTTATTCTACCTAAATTATTTTCCATTTGGAATTTGATTTTCAGTTTGCTAGCTTTCCTGCTGCAACATTTAGTAGATACACTGAAAGTTGTAATAATTCATTTTACTGTTTCTAGCCAAATGCACAATATGTGTTTTCAATGTGTATTGTTTGCTTGGTTGCTTTCATCCTTGACTATTATTGGAAATTTTTTTGTTGATTACTGAACTCAGAAGTTCGGGAGTGTATGTTGGGATGCTTTGTTTCTGATATTTGTGGAGTACGCTCCTTTGAGGCCATCATTTTTGCCATGATGTGCTTTATGGACTTTGGATGAGTCTTCCAGAAGTCCAGAACTGTTGGTACCTACTGTATGCTCAGTCAGACTGACAAGCCAATACTGGTCAGTGTTGTTATCAAAGAATTTAAAGTTGGATTATTTAATATTCTGCCTATACTGTGGTTAGATAGTTAGCTATTTTTGGATTGGCTTGAACCTGAAAAAAGTCCTGGCAACCTACTTCTGTTTCCCCTTTTGCACTGAAAAGCATTGGATACCATGGAGTCACTCTAGGAGACAGATACGATTCAAAAGAGAGTAAGTGAGAGATGACTGGTGTTCTCTCCCTGGGGATATGTAATATTATGTCTGCTTTCTTAGGAACTGGGCCACTGTATTAGCGTGCTCCAATACCTGCTAGATTATATGCTCAAAGGCATCCACTACTGAGAACAACTTCCTCTAGTACTGCAAAACATTGCAGACCTTATGAAGTCTCCTGTGTAGGGATGGTTTTGACCATCCCCGTCTCTTACATGACTTCCAGAATTGATCTAAATTTGTGGTAACATGATGAAGAAGGGATGAAGCAGCTCACTTTTCTTCTTCGATGTCATCAGGAATATTGCCTTTTTCCTGAGGAGGATCAGTAGTATGATTATTTTAAGAAATTTTTTGTTTATTTTTTTTTTTTTTTTTTTTTAGCTTTTGACTGCTGGAGGATTTAAATAGAAGATCCTATTGTTTTTTTTTTTTTCAAAGGAGCACACTGATCAATGAGGTGAGGGCTAAGAGGATGGATGACATTTGGAAAAGGAAAAACCTCAAGGAAATAAATTGTGATGAAGTAATGGCAGACTACAATAAGGAGCACTGAAAATCAGACACTGGCTGGATAAGGTCAATACCAATGTAATAATAGGGAAGTGGGGCTACTCCCTGCATAACATGTTGATGATAAGGCTGAGGGAAGACTCCCAACATAATTAAGGCACGTGACTGGGGCTGACACCAACTCCACCAATGTCAGAAAGGCTGGCATCTGAAAATCTCACTTTAGGTAAACTACCAACAATTGTACCAGTCCTGGTCCAGCAGGAACTGGGGAAGCAGGCACTTAAATGAGGACAGTTAGTAAGACTGTTGCTTGTCTAGCCCAGGTATGATGCCCATTAGAGTCTAAAGCTTCTAGATATTTTATACCAGCTTCCAGCTTGCCATAGTTTGTATCCTGGGAAGTGATAGTGATAAATGTTTACCTGATATTTGGGGGAATGCAGAGCAGAAGTAGGTGACATAGGTGTTCCACTAGAAGGAGGAAGAGACTCTTCTGGAGTCTGGAACTGGGACTATACCACAAGTAAAGTAATGTTCTTAAGTTGAGTGTAAGTTCTTTCCATGAAGTGTGTAAGTTTCTCAAACCTTTCAACAAAAACGTATTACTTCTCAGCACGCCTGTTGCCCAATTTGTGTTGCCTGGCTTTCCAAGGTAAGGAAGCTGAATGAGAGGTGGAGCCCTCTATCTCCATGCTCTGAAGCTTCTCCCAGTATGTAGACATTTCCTAGAACCTTTCTATGGTACATTTTGGTGGTTTACTTAAGCCCCCTGCAGACGGATGACCCATGCAGCACTTAAGGGGCTTGTCTACAAGGTTATATGACTGACAGAGGGACAATTAGTATTACCACCTGTGTCTAAGAAAAAAAAGCCTGAAGTCTGAGTAAGATTAAAAGACAGAATATCTAAAATAGACTATAAGTAGCTCTACACTGGTAAAGTTGCAGTTTTATTGTACATAGATAATAAAGCCTTCAACTGAAAGTTAAAAGGTAAATAAACCTGCCCCCCCCCCCAAAAAAAAGAGAGTTTTCCCAGCCCCATGTGTTGAGGGATAAAGACTTGAATGTGCTGCAGATGACCCAAATACATCTTACAGTTTGGGTGTGGGAGGAGATGACATAGGGAAGGATGGATTGGATTGGTTAATACTGACTCACTTACCTTGGGGTAAAGGGCAATGGTTGGTCCAGGGCAAGGACTGTGATATCCAAACTGGAGAAAGCATATGTGGTAGCACCCATATGTCCACAGATGCATGAAGTTACAGCTGCAGTGAAGAAGTTAGAGTTAAACACAAAATCCTGATACTTTATGTAGGTGATTGCATCACTCCTAGCTCCTGACTCTCATCCCAAAGAGAGTGAATGAACCATAGGGCTTTGATCCGTGGAGGAATGACAGGGTCAATATGGATCAGAAGGAAGTCTGGAGAAGAGACTAGATAGTCAAAGGACCAGACCTCCCTCCAAAAAAAAGTTTCCCTCAGTATAAGGAAATAATAGCCTGGGGACATCAAGATCATATGGATGTTGAACTCATTCACAGTGGGACAGAACTGGATCCTTCATGATAGCCAGTGCATTCTGGGAGTAAGGAGTGAATTAGCAGTCTAGGAAGAGTTTGTTGTGCCACTCAGCCCTAATGTCTGTGGCATCAATCATGTGTGATTCTGCAGCTAGAATTCTTTGATGTCTGTTCGTATATCTTTATTAAACACTGTTTCCATAAGAAAACATTTGCGAGATTATTAAGGAGTGAAAAAAACTGTTATTTTGGACTGAAGTAGGCCATTGCTGAGATCAGGAGAATAATTTATGGATACTTTTGTACATTGAATTAAATCAGTTATGTACTTTTATGACGACCTAGTTAATGCACTTACTATTGCTTCTTAATAATACAAGAAAATAATTTATGTAGTAAAGAAATGTATACAGCTTCTTTCAAGAGAAGAATTCCGGAATTCCTTATCTGCCCTTCCTTAGCTGTTTTAGCTTCTTTGTGGTACATATATGTTTAGGAAGGTGTGCCATTTTTTAGAAACCATTGTCTTAGAGCAGGCAACACTAACAGTTGCTTTCACTGAAAAGTCCACTAAAATAAAACCATTATTTTTCATGGGGAAAAAATCCCTCTGCATGCCCCATATAGTGGCTTGAGCGCCACACCATCCTTACTTAACTTTACAGAAGCACCAGAGAGAAGGACTTTCACTGAAAAGCCCACTAAAACACAGTCACTGTTTGTTGGGGTGGGGGCAATATCCCTGTAGTGCCCTTGTAGGAGATAGAGCTCTACACTGCCCTAACTTAACAAAATACTCTGCCGTTGAATAATCAAGAAGAAAGGAAAAACACCTTGCAGGTAAAAAAAAAACAAATTCCTGCAGCATATATGAAGCTCAAGACATCAGAAAAAAAATAATTACACTGTGACCTAAAAACACATATATCTACAACTCTAGCAAAAATAAGTACAAAAGAAAAACTTAGCAGAAACCTAATGAGGTACAAGCTTGCATTTTGTGTGTTTGGCAATGAAATTAGCTTTCAATGTTATTTATTCAGTAGTACTGGTTTCACATGAAACTGACTTCAGTGTAGTGATATCACACCCGTTTATTCAAAATGTAAGTGTTTGCTAAGAATAATGACATAATGCCATTTTGTTTAATCAACACAAGATTATTCATACCCAAAACATGAAATCCTTGGGAGATCAATATTTAAAAAAGAGACACTCTCGAGATTGCACAACATAAATATGTATATTCCCAATTCCACATAAACTCAGAGCAGAGGGAGAAAGTCATACAAATGCATCACTCATGTTCTTGCTCTTCTCTGAGTCTAACTGCTATTATGAAATTGTTGGCAGTTTTCCAGAAGTGACTTTCTAAGCATCAGTCAGCTGGGCAACAACCAATAATTGGTTTCCCAAATGCTAATACAAACTTTAACAGAAATATTTTAACTAGAACTTATATAGAAATATCAGAAGTCTAATTTTTTCCTTCTCTAAAACACCATCATCAGGGACTTACTGAAGCAAGGAAAGAAACAGGAAACTGTGGAAACTCTGATGCAGTCAATGTTGAGGAGTGATAGGCCAGTGAGTTCCCATATGACAGAACAACATATGACACAGGATGAAATTGAAGAGAATGTGCCACAGGAAGATGCTATAGAACTTTCTATAGAATGCCCACAGGAAATGGAAAACAAGGGATGTGCCCTCAGTATGGAAGAAAAGGAGTTAAGAGAAGAGTTGCTTGATTTAATAGACAAAGACAGATATATCAAGATCAATGAGAGAAATAGACTGCAGAAGGTTAATAAAACCCCAAAAGTCAGAAGCTTGATAACACAAATGAACACAGTAATTAGGACTGTCCATAGAGACCCATGCGATATAACAGAAGTAAACAGAATATATTACTGTGCTGCTAAATTAATAACTGATAAAATTCTACCACAGGAACATAGGGTAGCGAGGGAAAAGAGGGGGCAACAGCGAATACCATCATGGAAATATCGAATAGAGAAAACTATAAAGCAGCTAAAACAAGAAGTATCAGTGTTAGAAGATTATAGAAGAGGGAACAGATCAATGAAAATATTAAGAAAGATAGGTGTGATAAAAGCAATGCGTGGTATTAGAACAGACCAGGATCTATTATGCACTATTGGAGATAACAAACTAAAAATTACAAAACAGGCGGAAAGACTTAGAAGATACGAAGATAAATATAAGGGAAAAACACAAAATAAATTATTGATGACCCAAAAAAGTTTTATAGAGAACTGGGAAATAAGGTAAAAGGAATAGATAGACTGCCAAAAAAGAGGAAGTAGATACATTTTGGAAAAGTATCTATGAAGATCCTGTGGAACATAACAAAGATGCTAAATGGATAGAAGAAGTAAAAGAGAGAATAAGAAGTTTAAAGGTACAGGATATGAAAGGGGATGAAATAACAACTAGAGAGATTGAAATAAAGTTGAGAAAAGCCTCTAACTGGAAAACCCCAGGCCCAGATGCAGTACCTAACTTTTGGCTTAAAGTATTAACTTCTTTGCAATATGATTTAGCCATGAGTAAGAACTATTTATATATGCACCCTGAACACACACCGCACTGATTAACAACAGGAAAACAATGCTCTTACTTAAGAGTGAACCTGCAAGCTGCCCTAAAAATTATAGACCAATAACTTGTCTTCCGACAACATACAAACTATACACGGGAATTGATGCTGACAGAGTTTATAGTCATTTAGAAGAAAACTCAATTATGGCAGTAGAACAAAAGGGCAATAAAAGAAAGTCATATGGAACAAAGGACCATTTGTTGTTAAACAAAGTTATAGTGGAGAATTGTAAGAAGGGGAAGAACCTAAGTATGGCATGAATTGACTACAAAAAAGCATTTGATAGTGTCCCACATTCATGGATAAAAGAGTGCTTAAAAATGTATAAGATACACCCTACACTGATTGATTACATTACAGTAACCATGAAACAGTGACAGACCACTTTGCAATTAAGCCATGATAAAGGACAGATTATTATCCCAGTGATAAAAATTCAAAGGGGGATATTCCAGGGTGACTCTCTGTCACCCTTGTTATTCTGCCTTGCCATTAACCCATTAAGCTGCTTACTTAACAGCCTAGGCCATGGCTACAATTTGGCTTCTAGAAAACAACAAAGTTTAATGACTTCTCATCTTCTCATTGTTGATGATTTAAAATTGTATAGCTCATCAGATGAGGAACTGAAAGCACAGCTGCAGGTTGTCAAAACTTTTTCAGATGATATTGGAATGTCATTTGGTCTTGATAAATGTGCAAAAGCAACCTTTAAAAAAGGAAAATTGCAGCACCAGGAAAACATCAGTTTGGGACAAGAATGTGATATAAAAGAACTTGAGCAAGAGGGGGTGTATAAATACTTGGGAAATGATGAAGGATCAGCAATAAAACATGAACAAATGCGAATAAGGCTTAGTAAGAAGTACTTTAGAAGACTTAAATTAATCCTGAAAACAGCATTGACACATAGGAACAAGATCCAAGCTATAAATCAATTTGTTCTTCCTATCCTAACTTATAGTTTTGGAGTGATTGACTGGTCCCAAAAAGTGTTGGACAGATTGGATATCAAAACAAGAGGGATGCTTCATGCTCACCAAATGATTTATAAAAATCAGTGTATACCAAGATTATATATCCCCCATTCTGAAGGAGGGATGGGCCTCTTTGAAATTGATTACATGTATAGATCTGCAATTGTGGGACTCCACACATATCTATTGACCTTACAAGATCCAAATGTGGTGAAAGTTTTGAAACATGAGAATAAATCTAAGATGACATCTCTGCTTAATTTAGCAGAAGCATATCGACGTCAAGCAGGAATAGAAATCAAACCAGAAGTGGATAAAAACCAGGCAGCAACTGAATGTGCTAAAAAAGAAAAGAAAAGAAAGAATATAAGGTGAAGGATCAGATGAGAAGGCAAGAAATGTGGAAAAAACATAAATATAGTTGCAAGTATAAAAAACTTCTGGAAGAGCCTTATGTTGATCAAGAATGAACGTAGGAATAGTTAAAGAGAGGTGAATTTACATCAAGAAATGAAAGGTTAATATTGGCAGCCCAAGATAGTGGGCTGCGTACACACTGGTTTACTAAGTCCATTGAACATGTGAGAGAAACAGACATATGTAGGTTTTGTGGAACCGAGTTGGAAACAGTTACACACCTTATTGCTGGTTGCGATGCTGTAATGGCAGAGGGACTATATACTGAAAGGCATAATAATATGGCGAGATTGTTACACTGGAGATTATGCAAACATTATGGTATCGAAGTGGCTGAAAAACATTGGAAACATGAGCCACAGAGAATCATAGAAAATTATGATGTTTACATCACATGGGATCACCCAATACCAACAGTCCAAAAGATAGATGCTAGAAAACCGGACATAGTGATCCAAGAAAAGAAGACAAAAGTAACATTGATCATTGAAATTGCCACACCTAGTGACTATAGTGTCTTGCATACAGAGAGACACAAAGTCATAAAATACCTTGATATGCAGGCAGAAACGAGAGCCATCTGGAAGAAAGATACCCAGACAGTTCCAATAGTAGTAGGAACAACTGGTCTTATAAAAAAGAATTTACAATCATATTTAGATATGTTACCAATTCATGTAACACCGTATGAATTGCAGAAGGAGTCATTGCTGGGCACATTGCGGGTACTGCAAAGAGCACTTTTGGCAAACATCAAAGAGTGAAATAATACTAATTTCATGAACTTTAATCGTACTTTGACTTAGGAATGGGGTCTATTCCTGTCATGGTATTAGAAACCCAAAAGACTTGGAGAAATCAAAAAAGGGAGAGAATAGTTATTTATAAGACTCATGTTTTTGTATGAAACTTTTTCAATTCAGATTTCAAGGAAATTGTTTGTTCCTTTTGTACACAGCTGTAACTTGTTTTAGTTCTAAAAGCTGCTGTTGCAAAAAAAAAGTCATATGTGCTTTAATGTGCTAGATGTCTTCAGAAGTTAAATTCAAAATGGATAACTGCTTATCTGTATTGAGAACTTGTTTGGTTATGTTCTTAATTTGAAAAATTAAAAGGAATGCCCCTTCAAAGTGTTTTCCAAAGTAGTTTGAGTGAATGATGCTGAGAAACATTATAACAGGGAGGACCTAAGCAGAAATAGCTTCATTCTATCTTGGCTATCCTATGTTTCCTCAATGATAGACCCATCAGAAGCTGCTTTCCTGATTAGGTTGGGCAAAAAAAAATAAGAACAGTGATTGCTTGAGACCACTGTATACCACTTTGAGGAGTTTCTCCCCTCTCCAATGTTGTGTAACCATGGGATTGATAGGTAAGTTTGGGAGGGAATGCCCAGCTTGCACCTGCACAAAACACCTTTTTTTATTTGTGCCTTTGGAACACAAGTCGTTGGGCACAGTTGAAGTTTATGATTACTGAAGTGATTCACCAGCAAGTGACTCAGTCAGTTTTTGTTGGTTCAAAACTGCCACCAATAGTCTTTTGCAGAAAATTACTAGGAGTTTGCTGCATATTTTACTTTTAAGAATCCTGTATATTGGTTCCTGATTTTCCAACTTTTGAGTTTTTTTTGTCAGTCCACAGCATTGCATCTATTCTGTTCAGTTGTCTGATATACAGAGAAGAAAATCTATTTGTTTTATGAAAGACATTATATTCACATATTTTAGGTTTTATATGTTCTAGTGCTTTCTTTAACATTCGTTTCAAAGCTTTTTTTTTAGGTGATCCCTCCACTTCTGCCTGCTACCTATCAAACCTCTCCTATTATATTCAAGCCATTCATTCCCTAGCAGTGGAGAGTCCTGGATCAGCTGGGGAGAGAGCTGTCCAGTGGCGGCCATTATTTAGGCAGACATCAGGGACTCTCTGCTCTTAATGGCAACCTGGTAAAGAGGACATTTGTATAAGGCTCTAATCCTGCCCCTAGGTAGGGGACATGCAATCTGCATCACTATGGGGGACTCACAATGCCTTCCTCCTGCAAGTGAAGGATCTCTTTCACTTGCCAGTAACAGTTAGCACCAAGCAATGGCTTGGTGAGCTGTAAGCTGTCCTCAGGACACCCACTGTAATCCTGTCCCTTCTACAAAGATTGAGGTTATGTGCATCCTGTTCATTGCCACCCTGCCCCAAGATGGGCACATCTGCACAACCAAGTAAACGAACTTAACCAAATTCAGGTCACCTATGCCATAGTTAGGATTTTATCCGTCTACACCACAGTCACTGTTTTTTTTAAGTTGTAATATTTGTTGAAAGTGTCCAGTTTTGCACAGTCATTGCTGGCTCATCTAGTGCCCAACACAACTCCCCAGACTAGCATCACTCAACACTAAGTTGGAGAGGGGGAGTGACAAGGTCTGTTTTGCAGCGGCAAGAAAAAGCATTCTTTTCCCAGATCTGAAAAAAAAGGTCCTGTACAAAGTATTAAAGCAAGTATTGAAACAAGCACTTCAGTATCGGAATTCATGAATGCCAGCATGAAAATGAATGCTGTCACTGCACTGCTGACCAATTGGCATCTACCAATCACACACCCTAACACCTTTTGCCTGGGGTGACTGTACCCTTTGCCTCCCACTCTAACAAGGATTCTGCTGTCTTGTTTAGAGTTGGGCCAGTCTTGGTAAACTCTGTCTGGAAAGATAAGCAAAATGTTGACATAATATTCACAAGATGATGTTCACACAGTCTGTGCTCAAAATTCACTGTAATGTACTAACAATCAAATAGTACAGTGTTTTGTCATGATAAAGTTTAACAGATTGCTTGTATCACGGTCAGAAACAGCAAAAGGTTAATTTTCTTTTTTGTTTTTAAATACAAACAACTTTAATAAGACAGCTTTAGCCAGCATTCTTTCTCTCTTTGTAGGCATACTTACTGAATAATTCTTTTAGACAAGAAACACTACAGTTCAAGGAAGAGAGCTGTGCTGATTAGTACAGGAACACAATTTTTAACTGAACAGAAACAACAATTTTCTTGAGGGGTGGTAGGGTATGCACAAAAATTCAACTCTCGTATTTCTCAGACATTGTCAAACTTGGTTCCTTACTCTTTACAGCTTTACAAGAAAGAAAGAAAGAAAGAAAGAAAGAAATATATACAGCCTCTTCTGAAATACAAGCAGGGGCCATTGGCGATGCTATCAACACCTGATGCTTTCGGAGCAGATGTGCATATTCCTCTGTAAAGCCCTTCTGAGACTATATGCTCTGGGTAAGTGTGCAGCATCCATTGAAAAAAAAAAGGAATTCTCAGAAGAAAATGCCATAGTACGAGCATTTGAAAAATTAGTAACCCTGAATGCATTTATTTGTTGATGTTTGCCAAATGGATAGGTGTAGTTATCCAAAGCAGATCTTTTGTTTCGGCCACAACATAGGTACAAGGCAAAAATAATACTAACAAGCAATATGAGTATCAGTGTAATACAAGACTAGCAGATTTTTAGATAGGCAATAATAATGTCAGTGGCTGGGGCATGGCCAGAAATGTTTATATTGTACTCAAACCTCTGATTGTCACTTGCCCTGTTTTACTGTGCTGCTTAAGTGAAAAGACAAAGACAACATTCACACTTACTTCTTTAATAAGCATGATGCCCTTTCACAAAGGCTTGCTCACTCATAAGCCTTAATGACCTGCAGAGATATGACCTATCTCTTCTGTCAAAACTAATTTAATGTCAGTAAGTTCTACTATACATTTTATGAGAATGTTACTCTTTATACCAAAAAATGCACTTATCATATAATAAAATGTTACTTTCATATAGTGAAAGGATGTCTTTTCTCCATAGGTTCCTTATACCTGTTCAATGAGTCTTTTAGGTGGGTTCATGTGGTGCCTGGATTGTGTATCTCTGACCTGGTCTCTTTCCAGTTCTCCATTTCACCCTGGATTTTGGAACGATTTGTTCAGGACAGAGTCATTTACACAATACCTCCAGACTCTGCTGTTTCATTTTCTTTCTCATGAACTAACAGCAGTGGTCTTTGATTCCTCCTGAAAGCCATCCCCTCAAGTCTCTGTACCTGATAAGGCCATATTTACCACATTACAGTCTCCATCTATCATTAGGTCCCAATCCTTTAGAGCTTTCCAGCCTCTCTAATAACACCTTTTCTGTAGAAAACATACTTTTCCTTTTTCTCCAAGACAACTTGTTTAGTTCATCCTCACACTCACTAGCATTTCTGCCATTTTAGTTTTCATTTTCCTGCTGACTAGTAACACGTCTGGTCCTAGAAACAATGCTTTGCATTCCAACTGCAAATCATTGTAGCTCCCCACTGTATTTCATGTAGAAGCAATAGACTGTAGTTTTCCATTACACCACAAGGTGGAGCTCCTTTTCAGGAATATAAAAGACAATTTCGAAAGTGAAAGAGGTTCTGGAAGACTAGCTGAAGGAGGGAAGACTGAAACACATAGCTGAAGGGAAAAATGACTGGATTTTCTTTTCTAGTGTTTTGGGACAGGGAAGTGAAGTAGCAGATTTTGTCTGTCTCTTGCTGAAATCCTGGATATGGTATTTTGTGGAATCAGGAGAGAAGTCTGAAACCAGTAGTTCCATGCTTGCTATGATTCAGCAAGGAAAGGAGTTCCCTTGGGCCTAGTACTGAGAAATCACAAATGATTACCAGAGTTCTGGTAGGTGATTTTCTACTTTTCTCATCAGAGGAACCATGGCGCCTGGTCACTAGGATATTCTCGATGGAGTGGTGAGAGGCTCTCACCGTCATTTTATAGTTTTATAAGATTGTGGTCCCCCCCTTTAATGCTTTGTGCATTACAAATAACTGGGATCCATATGAGCTCCAACTTGGGCCCCAGCATGCCGGCAGCAAGACTGTAAGTAGTCACTGGCCAGTGAACAAGGTATAATAGAGTGTTTCATAGTTGGTCTGATTAGAATTGATCAAGGGTGTAGAGGGTGAATGTATGTTTTCATTGCATGCATATTCTCACCTTGCCATATTGCTAACTGGTGCACTGTTGAAATAATTTGTTTATGGTTGTGATATTGCCTTTTTAAACTAGATGTGTCACCTAGAATAAAATCTGTCCCTCTTGCCACCTTGGTGTGTTGGGCCTAATAGGGGTGTCACCAGAGTCAGGTAGGAAGGAACCCATATCTCTTCAGCTACATCTGCGGGTGCACTACATTTGCAGGCTTGTCTGGGATTTCCTGTACTGCCTTGGACTCCACCCTATTCCCCTGTACATGTGGAAAGCAAATCCAGCAGAAACATGAACCCAGAAGTAGCCGCTAAGTGGTGCAAACAGCACAATGCTCACTCAGAGCATTGCTTAGTTCTGGTGTTGCCAGGGTTCACATGGACTGATATGCAAATACATCAAGTTACAGGATCCTTGCCAGTTGTGGGACATGGATTTTTGTTGGATAGCACTGTGGACCATACCTAGCAGAGCACATTGGCCTTATTAGAATGGAAAAGTCCTTTAGTGTATGAGCACATACCTTTGAGTGTACAAATTTCAGTTGAGAGTGCAGTCCATGTGGTAATCCCTGAGAAGTGCACTACCTCAGCAACAGAGAAAATACCTGTGGAAGCTATTTAAGTAGGTCAGAGCCTTACACCAGAAGCTGCAGCTTCACTGCCCATAAATACTATAGGGTCTGAAGTTTTGAATGCTTTGGGAAGTATTGCAGAAAAATGCTTAAAGCCTACACAGCCATTCACTGGGTTTGGCTACCTCAAATTGCATTTCTTTTCTGGCAAACAACCCACACCTCAGGGAGAGGAAGATTTTAAAACCTGGATGGATCAGGCTTCACATGCCCTAGAGGAGTGGGATATCTCGGAATATCAGAAGAAGTGGCAGATAGCTGAAAGTCTAAAGGGATTAGCTGCAGATACCATACGCAACCTAAGGATGGGTAAGCAAGATTGCACAGCCAAGGACTATTTAGGAGTACTTCAGGATGTGTTTGGAAGGACCAAGAGGGCTGCTGACCTACTGTATCAGTTTGAACATACATACCAAGAAGTTGGTGAGAAACTATCTGACTACATTAAGCGATTATATAAAATGCTCCACCAGATCATCCTAAAGAAGGGGGTGGATCCAAAAGTAGCTGACCAAATATGGATCAGACACATTTTACAGGGAGCTCAAGCTATGGACCCCATTGTGTGGAAAATGAGGATGAGAAATAGGGAAGAGACTCTAACTTATTCTCAGTTGGTTAAAGAGTTGAGGGAAGAGGAAGCCCTGTAGGAAGCCAAATCTCAGTCTTCAACAGCAACTAAAACAGTGAGTGAACACCAGCAGGAGCCTATAGCCATGCTAACTACTCAAACAGTAGTTGTGGCCCAGAGTGTCCACAATGTAGAGATGTCTCAGTTGAAGATGCAGGTGTCTTCCCTGACCGACACCATAGCTCAAGTTACCAAGACAGTTGCAGAATTGCAGAAAGCCGTGGTAACATTAGCTGAAGGGAGGAATACATCAGCTATAACCTCCATGAAAGGACTCAGAGAAGAACCGAATAAGCCAATGCTCAGAGTTCCTACTGGATTTTGTTTTCGCTGTGGAGATGCAGGGCATATAAAGCGACAGTGTCCTAATGCAGAGAACTTGAAAAGAGTGAACGAACTATTATTGGCTTGTGCAATGCAGGAAAACTTCAAAGGGCCTCAGTGAAGAAGCCAACAGAGTGCCCATTTACAAAGAGCTCCATAAAATCTAACATCAAGAGACAGCATCCTGGATCTCCTTTCCACACTAACCCTTGTAATAGGGGAGAGAGACTACCTACTATGCATACTTCTACCTCATCTGAGGTGAACAACTGAATTGGAAAGCCATCTTAGCCAAAATCTCAGCAACTCAGACTGCAAAGCCTTACTAAGCAAGAGTCTTATCCATTAAAATGGTGAGGTCAATCGGCGGTACCTCAACCACATGCTGACTTCCGTACAGCTGAACAACACCGGAAACAGAAACTACCTGATGGCCTACTGGGACTGTCCCCTGTCATGTTAGTAAAAATTGAAGGAGTACATAAATCACCATTCTGTACAGAGACTTCTACCAAAAATACTTAAAGCATTTGCCACTTGAAAAGTTAGAAGATTTGGAGATCTGAGGGCTAAGTGACACGAAGTTCCCTTATGATGGTTATGTCTCACTCAAGTTAGAATTTTCCACTTCAGTTGTTGGGTCAACAGAAGTTTTTGAAACACTCACTGTTGTGTGACCCAGGCCAAAAGGAAAGGATTCAGCATCTATTTTAGTGGGGACAAATACTGACCTCATCAGAAAAATGCAAATGCCTCAGTTGACCCAGGAACACCCAACACTACATCCTCTCCTGAGACCAGTTTTCTGTGCCCTTCAAAGGGAGAAGGATAGTAAGAAAGATGAAATTGGTCATGTGTGGACCCCATCTGGGAAAGAGCATATAATTCATCCTGGTCAGGTCACCTGCTTGAGAGCCAAAGTGAGGATGTGTGGACAAACAGTTTCCTCTCATCTCATGATGGAAACGGATCCAGAAAGTGACTTGTCACCGGGGCTGGAACTAGTTCCAGACGTTTGGCCTGCAGACATGTTAAAGCATCCTTATGACACTTTGCCCGTGGGGTTGAAAAATAAAGGAAGTACTCCCATTTGTCCTGCGTTTACAAGTGCGTTTGAGAAATATTTATGCTGCCACTCCCTTACCTACTTCTGTGTTGACAAGGAATGGAAACAGAGCCAACGAGTTGAAGCTGGAAGGTATTGAGATAGGAGGTGGTCTCTTGCTCCCTGAGTGGCTAACCAGAGTTAAAGAGCTACTAATGAAAAAGAAAAATTGTTTTTCTACTAGTGAACTAGATGTAGGCTGTGCAAAAAGTGCAGAACACCGAATAAGAGTAAAAGAGGACCGGCCCTTCAGGGAACGTTCCAGAAGAGTAGCCCAGGAGACCTGGAGGATTTAAGAAAACATCTGGAAGAACAAAAAGCTGCAGGGATAATTCAAGAGTCAAGAAGTCCACATGCCTCTCCCATTGTCATTGTCAGGAAAAAGAATGGGTCAATTTGCATGTGTGTTGACTATCGTACTCTGAATCAGCGAACCATTCCAGACCAGTACACAACTCCTCTGATTGAAGATGGTCTAAATTGCCTGGTGGGCAGTAAGTGGTTCAGTGTGCTAGACTTAAGGAGTGGATACTATCAAATCCCTATGTACCCAGAAGATAAAGAGAAGACTGCTTTCATCACCCCTTTGGGATTTTTTGAGTTTGATCGCTTACCTCAAGGTTTATCAAATGCACTGGCAACTTTTCAGAGAATCATGGAAAGAACAGCTGGAGACATTCATCTCCTGGAAGTCTTAGTCTACCTGGACAACATCATTGTCTTTGGGAGGACCCTAGAGGAACATGAAGAAAGACTTATGAAGGTACTGGACAGGATTGAGAAGGAAGGCCTGAAGCTGTCATTTGGACAAATGCAGGTTCTTCCAACCTTCACTGACCTATGTGGGAAATGTAGTGTCTGTAAATGGAATATTCACAGATCCCAGCAAAGTTGAAGCGGTGATATCTTGGCCCAGAACCAAAACTATCACAGAGCTGTGAACTTTCCTGTGGTTCTGCAGTTACTATAGAAGGTTTGTGGAAGGATTTTCAAAGATAGCAAGACTCCTCAACCATTTGCTCCGAAATGATGAGAAAGCAGATGAAACAGATGAAGATATCCTTGTGAAAAAGCCTAAGGGACCAAGAGGTTCTAAAGAACTCATCGAGAGTCGTTGGACTCCTGAGTGTGAAGAGTCATTTGAACAGCTTAAGTATTGCCTCAAACATGCCCCTGTGCTGGCATATGCTGACTCTACAAAGCCATACACTTTACATGTGGATGCTAGCAGGGATGACTTAGGAGGAGTCCTTTACCAGGAGTATGACAAGAAGCTGAGACCTGTGGCTTTTATCAGTTGGAGTTTATCCCCCACAGAAAGAAACTACCCTGCACACAAGTTGGAATTTCTTGCCTTAAAGTGGGCGGTAGTGGACAAGCTGCATGACTATCTCTATGGGGCTGAATTTGAAGTCCAGACTGACAACAGTCCTCTAACATACATACAGACCACTGCAAAGCTAGGTGCTACTGGCCACAGATGGATGGCAGCTCTATGCAACTATAATTTCAGTTTGAAATACTGCCCAGGACACGAAAATGAAGATGCTGATGGTCTGTCCAGAAGACCTCAAGGAGATTTACACTCTGGTGATGAATGGGTGGAAATTCCAGTGTCAGGGGTGAGAGCGATGTGTCAGATTGCAACCTGCTATCAACACACTGAATGTTGGTCCCAGAAGTTGGGTCTGTCTGCAGCAAGCATACCCCAAGCTTACTGTAATCAGGTCATTTTACAGGCTTCATCGCTACCAGATTTGAGTAACAGTGACCTCAGGAGAGATCAAAGAGAAAACCCCTTAGGTTAGCTGGTGGTAGCTGCTTTAGAGAAGAAACAAGTTAATAGGCTTCACACAGGTATCCATCCTCTGGCAAGACTTTTGGCTAAAGAATGGGACAGACTCCAGATACAGATGGACTAGTTTATAGGAGATCTCCTAGTGCACTCAGCAGTGAAAATTGGCAATTGTTGCTTCCTCAGAAGTATAGAGAAGTAGTACTCTGGTCATTGCATGATGAGCATGGTCATCTTGGTTATGACAGAACTATGGGTCTGGTATGAGACAGGTTCTACTGGCCATGCATGAAGCAAGATGTTGAAGATTATTGTCGTACTTGTCTTCATTGCATTCAGAGAAAGACTCTGCCAACCAAAGCTGCCTCATTGGGTCAAATGGAAAGTAGTGGACCCATGAAACTGGTTTGTATAGATTTTCTGTGCATTGAACCGGATGAAGACAGGATCAGTAATGTGCTGGTGGTGACAGACCACTATACCAGGTACGCTCAAGCATTTCCCACTCGCGATCAGAAAGCTATTACAGTGGCAAAACTACTAGTTGAGAAGTTCTTTGTACACTATGGCCTGCCAAAAAGGATACACTCTGATCAAGGATGTGATTTTGAGAGCAAACTTGTCCATGAACTACTCACTCTGTTGGGAGTCCAAAAAAAGCTGCATCACTCCTTATCATCCTCAAGGGGATCCTCAGCCTGAATGTTTCAACAGAACTTTACTACACATGTTGGGGACACTATCTGCTGAGAAGAAGAGTCAATGGAGTAGACATGTAGCCACAGTGGTGCATGCTTACAACAGTACTAAAAATGATGCTACAGGATTCTCGCCTTACTTCCTAATGTTTGGAAAATAAGCTCATCTTCCTATTGATGTCACCTTTGGAGTCACAGCTGATGATACACCAGTGCAATCTCACAGCAGTTATGTGGAGAGACTCAAGAAGAAACTCAAACAGGCTTATGAGCTTACTGAAAAATCAACAGGACAAAGACATTAGTGAAACAAGACTCACTATGACAAAAACATAAAGATGCGTGACTTGCAGCCAGGGGACAGAGTTCTTTTTAGATATTTGGGACTACAAGGAAAGCATAAACTAGCTGACCACTGGGAATCTGAGATTTACATCATTTTTTTCAGCTACCTAATATCCCTGACTACCAAGTTTGCCCTGAGGGGAAAGAAGGACCCATAAAAACCTGGCACAGAAACAACTTAATGCCTTTGGCAAAATCAGTGAGACTCATAAATCCGGAACCTAGAATGGCTCAGTGGAAGCCTAACTCAAGGTGATCCAGAAGGCTAAGGCAGAGAGGAACTATCCTCTCCAATATTCAAGAGCCTATGCTTCCTCCTGCTGAAGGAGAGGAGGACAGTGATGATGACTGGGGTTTCAGTGGGCTTTTTATGAGGATGTTCAAGACCCCGTGGGCTGTAATCTCAATGTAAATGCACCGAAATTCATTCCTTGTCATTTCAAGCAGCCCAGACCTAACAAATGACTAAGTAATGTTTCTGTGCCTCTTGCAGAACCTGATACTGATGGAGGCCCTGCTATGCAAACTTCAGAAAATAGTGCTGAGGAAAGTCATACTGTTATGGAAAATGAAAGTGGAGTTATACAAGAGGTGATCTTAGAAGTATACAAAATGCCTACTGAAGAACTTGACACTGAATGTGATTTGAGTGAAATACCTTCCAAGCAAAATTCCTTAGCTGTCTATTCCGAACCAGAACTGCAGAGACTGATTCTGCCCCCACAGATACTTACCTATAACAGTTGGGGACATAGTACACAGGAACCTGTGACCACAGCTCATCGGAGGGTCTGCACTCATAATCCCTATACCTCCAACTCCAGTGGTGACACCCCATCCCAAGTTAAGCATAAGGCTGATTACCCTTGGTGGAATGTACCTTTTAAATGCAAAAATATTGTTCAGCTTATGGTGCATTAGTGTTTGTAAAATTTTTCTGCTAATCTACCTTTGACTTGGGGGGGACCCAAGATTTTTAAGTGGGGGGAGAGTGTAGCTCCCACTGTATTTCATGTAGAAGTAATAGACTGTAGTTTTCCATTACACTACAAGGTGGAGCTCCTTTTCAGGAATATAAAAGACAATTTCGAAAGTAAAAGAGGATTCTGGAAAACTCGCTGAAGGAGGAGAAGACTGACACATGTAGCTGAAGGGAAAATAGCCTTGCAGCATGACTGGATTTTCTTTTCTAGTGTTTGGGACAGGGAAGTGAAGTAGCAGATTGTATCTGTCTCTTGCTGAAATTCTGGATATGGTATTTTGTGGAATCAGTAGAGAAGTCTGAAACCAGTAGTACCACACCTGCTATGATTCAGCAAGGAAAGGAGTTCCCTTGATTCCCCTGGGCTTAGTACTGAGAAGCCATAGATGATTACCAGAGTTCTGGTAGGTGATTTTCTATTTTTCTCATCAGAGGAATCACTGCACCTGGTCACTAGGATATCCTCAATGGAGTGGTGAGAGGCTCTGGACATCATTTTATATTTTTATAAGATTGTGGTCCCCCCCTTTAATGCTTTGTGGATTACAAATAACTGGGATCAATATGAGCTCCAACTTGGGCCCCAGTATGCCGGCAGCAAGACTGTAAGTAGTCACTGGCCAGTGAACAAGGTATTATAGAATGTTTCATAGTTGGTCTGTTTAGAATTGATCAAGGGGTTAGAGGGTGAATGTATGTTTTCATTGCATGCATATTCTCACCTTGCCTTATTGCTAACTGGTGCACTGATGAAATATTTTGTTTATGGTTGTGCTATTGCCTTTTTAAATTAGATGTGTCACCTAGAATAAAATCTGTCCCTCTTGTCACCTTGGTGTGTTGGACCTAATAGGGGTGTCACCAAAGTCAGGTAGGAAGGAACCCATATCTCCTCAGCTACACCTGTGGGTGCGCTACATCATATTTCTGCATTTTTAAGAAAACATTCTTTGAACTCCGGGAGATGTTTTTACTAACTTGTTTTTTAATTAGCACCAAGGACTTGTGGTATGTTTCAACCTGTAATGTTCTGACCAAAATGAACACATGAAATTTATTAGATTCATATGTGAGAGGTAAAATATTTTTCTCCAGCTGAGCATAATCGCATTTTGAAGCTTTTAACCTTCTGGAAACTCAGGCTATTGGATGTCATACTGTGTGGTACTGCTGTAATAACATTTTCCTATTTCTCCCTTAGAATAATGTGCTGAAATTTTAGTTTGATATTGCTCATCATAATACCTCAAGATGGAGCTTGCATTATAAGATATTTTCTCTCTTCAGAATTCTTCTCAGACTTGTTCTGGTAAGTACTGCTCCAATTCAATATGATTTCTTTGTGTAAAAAGTTCTCTCAGTTAACTGGTATACACCACCACCATGATTAGTATGAATTTGTTGACATACTTCACTATGCCTAGAAATCTCAGTAAATCTTTACTTGTAGCAGTACCATATTTTTATAGCTGCCTCCTTGTTTTGATTTATGTGACTTCCATCATAGTTTTTTTTTAACTGATTTGGTTTGTCTGCATTGTCATTTGCTAGCATTCAGTTTTAACCCAACATTTCTGTCTATCTATAGGACCATGTCTATGTTCTTCTAGTGTCCCACCCCCAAAAAAATCATCAGTGTGCACCTTAGTACCTGACACATTTTAAAAAAAAAATCTAATGAATTGTTCTGTGGAAACTTCTAGAGTGGAGGACAATCCAAAAAGTAATCTTTTAAAGGAATGCCTCCCATGTTGTGCAATGGTCTCTCACAGAAACTACCCCACTCAAAGTTTCTCAAGTACACAAGTAATGCATGCATCACACCCAGAAGTATGACATTGCTACAATGCATGCATCACATCCAGAAGTATGACATTGCTACAATGCATGCATCACATCCAGAAGTATGACATCGCTACAATGCATGCATCACATCCAGAAGTAAGACATCGCTACAATGCATGCATCACATCCAGAGGTATGACTTCGCTACAATGCATGCATCACATCCAGAAGTATGACATTGCTACAATGCATGCATCACATCCAGAAGTATGACATCACTACGATGCATGCAACACATCCAGAAGTATGACATCACTACAATGCATGCATCACATCCAGAGGTATGACATCGCTACAATGCATGTATCAAATCCAGAAGTATGACATTGCTACAATGCATGCATCACATCCAGAAGATTGACATCACTACAATGCATGCATTCCATCCAGAAGTATGACTTTGCTACAATGCATGCATCACATCCAGAGGTATGACATCGCTACATACCTGACATTTTAAAAATAGATATCTTGAGAAATGTTGCCACTATAGTCTTAAGAAACACACATAGCATTTGTTCCTGGTGTCCCATATATCATTAAAAAAGCTGCTTTTAAGAGGAGTAATCGTATTTATTAGCATACTGTATGCATATATCTGTATTGTAGACATTAGTTTAGGCAGTTCTAAATGCACTCATCTCGTGTTTGCTACTAAATGCATTAACTCTGATCAAGGGTGTATTCAAGCATACTCTCTCAGACAAGTATATTTTTCCTGAACATCTTAAAAACATGCTTACGGATAAATGTACTTAGTCAAGTATGCCTGACTACACCCTTGATTAGAGATAATGCATTTAATAATAAGCATTTTATCCATATTTGCAAGATACTAGGCTTTGTTAATACAAATCAATACTTAGACAGTATTATATTTTTTAAGGGTGAAACACAGAAAATCAAACATTTCATACTAATAAGCAATCCTTATTAAGAATAATTGTGGTATATCATAGCAATCTGCAAATCAAAATGTAGTCTTCTCAGAAGACAGAAGGTATGTTGCAAACTTGCATTTCTTTAGTAAGAATCTTAATATCTAAAACAATTCTGCACATTTACATTACTTAAAGGGATGGATTATAATATATTCATCCTTCCACCCTCATCTAATTCTTGGTCCCTGGTATTGAAACCTGTTCTAACAAACAGTGACATTAGCCAAAAAAGAAAAAAAACAAAAAAATATTCTCGTTTCCCGCCTTTGCTGAACTAGATTAGTCCAGATTTCAGGCTTTGCTGAATTCCGGACTGTGGTATAGTTTCCTGTGTTGCCCATATCCTTACTTGGATAGGAGGAAGCTTCTCTGTTCACCAGTGAGAGTGGGGAGCTTTGAGCAGCCTATCTGTCCCTGGAGGAGTGGTCTCAGCCCTGAAACTAGTAGCTTATTGGCCGTTTTGGGTCAATTCCTATCTCTTTCAGTTTCCCTGTTTTAAAACCCACATTTGCACGGTTTTGCACCAGTATACAACTCAGCACAGATCCTCGTGGTGTCCTGCAGAGTGATACAAGCAACAGAGAGACCCAAGAGAGACTTTTCCTGATTTAAGTATTTTTTCAGTTTTTTTTGCTCCGACTGCCTTTTCCCGCCTAAAAAGCGAGTTTCAAACTGCTCTCAGCTTTTAAAAGTTTAAATTGCATTGCCTTTCTGTGTTTTACAGTTTTTGCACTTGTTTTTTTATCATTTTAAGTCGTTTTTGTATTGTATAACTGTTGTAGGCTACACACTAAAGTGCGCTAGCCTGTTTATAGCATTTACAGTGTTTTCGGTGTGTTTTTCTGCTGTTCTCTGAAAAAAAAGAAAAAAAAAAAAAAAATATTCTCTTTTCCCGCCTTTGCTGAACTACATTAGTCCAGATTTCAGGCTTTGCTGAATTCCGGACTGTGGTATAGTTTCCTGTGTTGCCCATATCCTTACTTGGATAGGAGGAAGCTTCTCTGTTCACCAGTGAGAGTGGGGAGCTTTGAGCAGCCTATCTGTCCCTGGAGGAGTGGTCTCAGCACTGAAACTAGTAGCTTATTGGCCGTTTTGGGTTAATTCCTATCTCTTTCAGTTTCCCTGCTTTAAAACCCACATTTGCACGGTTTTGCGTGATTTTGCACATAGCGCAGCATCGGGCAGCGTCACTTAATCAGGTTTAAACTATTCTCGGCTCCACAAAGTCTGCTCTTCACTTTTTCCCTTAGAACTGATCTAAATCTCAAAGTAAGCACTCTATTTTTCATCCTAAAGCCCTGCACTTGCTCTTATAAGTAATCTTATAAGTAAACACTAATAAACTAAACCACTACACCCTCTTATACTCTTTTTAAGTACTTGGCTCCCTATTGGTCCTTTCTGATCAGTCAAAAAGTAGTTCCTTATACTATTCTGGCATGTCCAAAACTCAGTTTCGGGTTTACTCTCCAGTCCAGCTGGTGAATCTGGGAATCTTGAGGCAATGTTACAATTGCCTTATGTACACAGACCACCCTCTCCTCCTCCCTACAAGCTCAAATATATGTGAGAGATGCAACTATCCAGCCAAACTGGAGGCTGAGCTCTCTCAACCCAGTACTGGCTCAGTCAGTCAGGAGGTGAAGGGAACCACACACACCACAATTCCAGTCTCACATAGACCTACCGCATCAGCAAACCAAACACATAAACACACAAAAACATACTCAGAGGCTCTAAATAAAAATCTGCCTAAGCAGCAGAGACCTCCAAAGCAGAAATCCAAGCAAACCCTACCCCACAACAATACCCACATATCACATAGTTCACAAAGTCAGTGTGCCACACATTCACAGCCCTTAAGGCTAAACAACACACCTAATACACTTGTAATAGGTGACTCTATTGTCAGACACACTGACGTCCCACTCACCAGACTGAACAAGGCGAAGGTCACTGTAAGCTGCCTGTCGGGTGCCAGGATCCGCCACATAACGCGTGCACTCAGGTCACTCCAAAGCAAGTGCAAGTATGACTCCGTCATTGTCCATGCTGGTGTGAATGACCTGAGACGTACCTCCCTGGACTACATGAAAAGAGACATAGAGGAGCTCTCTGATCATGTAGCCCAGGCCGGTATGACCCTGATTTTGAGTAGCATCTTGCCCTCACCAAAAATGATGCCACAGTATAAAGACAAAATGATCAATTTTAACAATTAGCTAAAGTATTGGTGTCATTTAAAGGGGATCCAGTGTCTGTCAGCCTGGGATGACATGCTCGACAAGTCACGTTGCTTCGCTAGGGACGGCTTGCACCTGTCACCCCTGGGCTTTCGAATACTGGCTAAGGATCTTGCCACCCCCATAGTGCCTTTTTAGGCAAGGCTCAAAAGACAAACCCACCTCCATAGAAAACACAATGAAAAAAAAACTAAGGGTAATGCTGCTCAACGCCAGAAGTCTAAACCTCAAGATGCTTGCACTCGAGGCTCTCCTCAGTATGGAGAATATCGATATCTGTGCAGTAACAGAAACCTGTTTCAAGGCTCCCAAAAGCACCCCAGCACTACCAGGTTATACTTCATACCATGCTTTTTGGCCACAGAACTTGGACCGAACCACAAAAGGAGGGGGAGTATCCATATACATCAAGGATACCCACACCTCCAGGTTAGTGGCACTGCACGAAGCATCCATGTGCAACTAACAGTTGGAAAAACTGCCTTTCAGTTTGTAGCCTGCTACAGACCACCCTCCCAAACTCAGGAACCCCACTCGGCTTTCCTGAGAACACTGGAGAATATGAAGGTCTCTCCAAACACCATTATATTGGGTGACTTCAACTACCCAAACATTGACTGGGAAAACTACTCAAGCCCCAACACCCTCATCCAATGGTTCCTAGAATTTATAAACTCAAATGCTATGGAACAACTGGTCACCACCCCCACAAGAGGGGATAACATATTGGACCTGGTCATCACCAACATGGGGACTCTATGTTCCACACCAGAGGTATACCCCTCATTGGTAAGGTCAGACCATAAATTAATCTCACTGGACATCCATATTCCGTCCCCCCCCCCCCAGCCAAAGAAACCACGGTGAAGAACTTTTCAAAAGCAAACTTCACATTTCTCAAAACCAAGGTGGTATCCTTCAAAGCTCCCGGGCCAGTGGAAAATACGGCTCAAACCGCAGAATCCTTTACAAACACATTCTATGGATACCTACAGGAATGCATGGATTGTGCTATCTCAAATAAAACCAAGACTTACTCCCCCAAAGGCAGGAGACCTGTCTGGTGGACCCCAGCCATAAATAAGCTATACAACAGAAGGAGGAAGCTACTACATGATAGAGCAAAATCCCAAAAAGGGAAGGCATCTCTGATCAGTACTAGCAAGAAACTACGATCCCTCATAAAATCATCTAAGGCCAGCTTCAAAAGAAAAATTGCACAAGACACTAAAGATAATCACAAGGCCTTCTTTAGTTATGTCAGGAACTTGGGTGGCAACTCCCAGATATGCTCTGAGTTAGTGCAAAATGACAAAAAATACACTGAACCCACAGACTTTGCCAACATCCTGGCAGACAGGTTCAGTGCAAATTTCTCCCCCCCATCCCCCCCAAAAGAGCAAATGTCTATCCCAACAGAGTGTAGCCTCCCTGACATCACGGACGAACAGGTGAGAGCTGCCCTCTCCAAAGCAAAAAACACAGCATCAATGGGACCGGATGGTGTCCCAGGCTGCGTCTTACACGAGCTCCAAGAAGAACTTAGTATGGAGAACATCGATGTCTGTGCAGTGACAGAAACCTGGTTCAAGGCTCCTGAGAGCACCCCAGCACTATCAGGTTTTACCTCTTATCATGCGTTCCGGCCCCAAAATCCGGACAATACCAAGAAAGGAGGGGGGGTATCCATATTCATCAAAGACACCCACACCTCAAGACTGGTGGCAACGCACGATGCATCGGAGACCATCCAGGTGCAATTAACCATAGGCAAGACTGCTCTGCAAATTGTAGCATGTTACAGGCCACCCTCACAAACTCAGGAACCTCACATGGCCTTCCTGAAAACACTAGAGGGATAAATGTATCACCAAACACCATCATACTAGGTGACTTCAATTACCCTAATATAGACTGGGAACACTACTCAAGCCCAAACACCCTAGCCCAAAAGTTCCTGGAATTCATAAACTCAAATGCCATGGAACAACTAGTCACCATCCCCACAAGAGGAGAAAACATACTTGATCTCATCATCACGAACATGGGAGCACAATGTTCAACACCGGAAGTATACCCCTCACTGGTGAGATCAGATCACAAACTAATCTCGCTGGAGGTCCTCATCCCACCCCACCTGAAATAAAAAGACCACAGTAAAGAACTTCTCGAAAGCCGACTTCACACTTCTAAAGACTAGTGTGGTCTCCCCGAGCCGACGGAAAACAGTACTCAAGCCGCTGAATCACTTACAAATGCCTTCTACCAGCACCTGCAGGACTGCATGGATAAGGCAATCCCAAGCAAAACAAAGACTCTTTGTACCAAAGGCAAGCGTCCACTCTGGTGGACCCCAGCCATAAACAAACTCTACAACAAAAGGAGGAAGCTACTACAAGATAGAGCAAAATCCTTAAAAGGTAAGACACCCTTGATCACTATAAGTAAAAAACTAAGAGCTCTCATAAAATCATCCAAAGCAAATTTTGAGAGAAAAATAGCTAAAGACTCAAAAGACAATCATAAGGCCTTCTTTAGCTATGTTAGAAACCTGGGAGGAAACTCCCAGATATGCTCAGAACTAGTTCAAAATG
Source organism: Protopterus annectens (assembly GCF_019279795.1). Lineage (NCBI taxonomy): Eukaryota > Metazoa > Chordata > Ceratodontiformes > Protopteridae > Protopterus > Protopterus annectens. The sequence goes on from NC_056725.1 coordinate 356,346,295, forward strand.
ATGTGAAGATTACTGATCCTACAGACATTGCCAACATACTGGCTGACAGGTTCAGTGCAAACTTCTCCCTCCCTCCCCAAAAGGAGAGATATCTATACCAAGCGATTGCAGCCCCCAAACATCTCCAACGCCCAAGTGAGAACTGCTCTCCAAAGCAAAAACACAGCATCCATGGGACCTGATGGTGTCCCCGGCTGTGTGCTCCACGAACTCAACGAGGAATTAAACCCACAGCTAGGACAGCTGTTTAATCATAGTCTTACCTCTGGATACGTACCCAGGGAGTGGCGCACTGCAACTGTGGTCCCACTTCACAAAGGCGGTGCCTCCACCGACCCTGGAAATTACCGGTCCATTAGCTTGACAAGCCTTATCTGCAAAGCCATGGAGAGGATCATAATGGACCTCATAAATAAAGACATAGGGAATTTGCAGACTTTGGATCCATCCCAGTTTGGCTTTGTCAAAGGCAGATCATGCCTTCTAAACTTGGTTGACTTTTTCGAAACAGTCACCAAAGCCATTGATGAGGGAAGGCAGTCCATACAGCCTACCTCGATCTGGCGAAGGCCTTTGATACAATACCCCACTCGGGTATCATTGAAAAACTCATCAGCTTAAATGTTAACCCATACATCACAAGATGGGTTGCAAACTGGCTGAGTGACAGAACCCACAGGGTCAGAGTTGCTGGCGCCATGTCAGAGTCAAAGCCTGTCACAAGTGGTGTACCACAGGGCTCAGTCCTGGGCCCACTCTTGTTTGGCATCTACTTTTCCAAGTACAAGCAAACACAGGAGGGTTATGGCTGACAAAGTTTGCAGATGACTGCAAACTGGGCCATAGTAGAAAACACATCTGACACAGATATCCTTCAGAAGGGTCTCACAGAAACGGATAACTGGTGCCAGAGCCATGGCCTAAAGTTAAATGCCAAAAATGCATAGTCATACCCTTCGGGAAAAACAAGGTTACCCCTAGCTACCAAATAGGTGGCAATCCACTGAGTACAGAAGAAGTTATCAGGGACCTGGGGACCCAGGTTGATAGTAGTCTGTCATTCGACACCCATGTAGCTAAAGTAGTTAGGAAGACCTTCTACATTGCCCACCTTATCATGAAGGGATTCTCATCTAGATCAAGGGAGGTCATAGTCTCCCTATACTCATCACTCATCAGACCAATGATTGAGTACAATGCCCCATTCGAATGTATCTGACCCGACACTTGCAGCAGCTGGAGAGGCCACAAAAGTTCCTCACCAAAAGGATAAAGGGTCTCAAACATCTGTCCTATGCTGCCCGACTGAAAGAACTCCAGCTCTATTCAGTCGCTTACCGCTTGCTCAGAGGTGACCTTTGCCTAACATACAAGGCCATGTCAAACCCAGATTTGATGAATATGCTTCACCTCAAAAAATCTAGATCCATCAGAGCCACAAGGGCAGGAGACTTAAACCTCGACACAGCTATTAATAGGACGTGCTGGAGGGATAGATTCATCACCCAAAGACTCCCTATGCTGTGGAATAAAATCCCGGTATATGTGAGGCAGAGCACCTCGCTGGCCTTGTTCAAGAGAAATCTTGACCAATGGATGGGAGATCGCAGATATACCCCAGGGATTACCTAAGTGTCACTGCTCAACAGAGGCACAGCAAAATAATGGGTATAGTTCCCCATACTAAAGGGGTGGCGTAAGCCACAAAACTATGGGCTAGGCTTGTAAATGCCCTCGGGCAGATAGCCTAGTATGAACCTATGAACCTATGAACCTATGAACTTAACCCTCACATAAAGTCACTGTTCAATCTCAGCTTTACTACAGGATATGTACCCAAGGAATGGCGTACAGCAACAGTGGTCCCACTCCACAAAGGTGGTGCCACAACGGACCCCGGAAACTATCGCCCTATAAGCCTGACTAGCCTGGTCTGCAAAGCTATGGAGCGTATCATCATGGAACTCATAAACAAAGACATTGGGAACCTCCAGACACTGGATCCTACCAAATTCGGCTTTGTTAAGGGCAGATCTTGCCTTTTGAACCTGGTCGACTTCTTTGAAACAGTTACCAGGGCCATAGACGAAGGGAAGGTAGTCCACAACCTACCTGGACCTCGCAAAAGCCTTCGACACAATACCCCACTCGGGCATCATAAATAAGCTCACCAGATTAAATATCAACCCCTATGTCACAAGATGGGTTGCAAACTGGCTCAGGGATAGAACCCACATGGTCAGAATTGCAGGTGCCATGTCAGACTTCTAAAACAGTTACAAGTGGCGTCCCACAAGGCTCAGTCCTGGGACCTCTCTTGTTCGGTATATATTTCTCTGAGGTACAGGCTAACATGGGAGGACTATGGCTGACCAAGTTCGCAGATGACTGCAAACTGGGTGCCATAATCGACTCTCTGGCTGGCACAAGCATCCTCCAAAAGGGTCTCCCAGAGACGGATAACTGGTGCCAGAGCCATGGCCTAAAGCTAAATGCCAAAAAATGCATAGTCATCCCCTTTGGGAAAAACAAAGTGCCCACAAATTACCACATAAGTGGTAATCCATTACATACGGAAGAAATAATTAGGGATTTGGGGACCCAAGTAGATAGTAATCTCTCCTTTGACAATCATGTTGCCAAAGTGGTTAGAAAGACCTTATATAGCCCACCTTATCATGAAAGGTTTCATATCTAGATCAAGAGAGGTCATTGTGCCCCTCTACTCATTACTCATCAGGCCGATAATTGAATACAATGCCCCATTTGGGATGTACCTTACCCGACACCTGCAGCAACTGGAAAGACCCCAAAAGTACCTCACCAAGAGGATCAAGGGACTCAAACAGATGCCCTATGCAGTTCGGCTAAAGAAACTCCAGCTCTACTCAGTTGCTTACCGCCTACTCAGAGGCGATCTGTGCTTGACGTATAAAGCCATGTCCAACCCAGAATTAATGGACATGCTCCACGTCAGGAAATCCAAATCCCTTAGAGCTACACGCTCCAGGGATTTAAACCTCAACACAGAAATAAATAGGACATGCTGGAGGGACAGATTCATATCCCATAGGCTCCCCTCACTCTGGAACAAAATCCCAGTCCAAGTTAGGCAGAGCCCCTCACTGACCCTCTTCAAGAGAAATCTTGATGAGTGGATGGGAGATCGTAAGTTTACCCCTGGGATCTCTTCTGTGTCCCTGCTAGACAGAGGCACAGTAAACTAACCTTAAAAGGGCTATCTTCTGTGACCTACTATTCAAAGGCACAGTCTACTAATCTAAAAGGGTGGCGAAAGCCAAACACACTCTGGCTAGGCTTATAAATGCCCTAGGGCAGATAGCCTAGTATCAACCTATGAAACTATGAACCTATGAACCTCATCTGCCACACTGGTCAGTTCCCTAGCCTAGTATCTTTTCAACCCAAGGCTGGAGTTTGGGGACCAAAAAAAAAATGCTGAGAGTTCATGACCTTTCTGTACTTCTCTGTACTTCTGTAGCTTTAGGAAGATGGTATCAAGTGCATTGCTACAGTCACTGGCACACACTGAGCTCATTCACAAATGCAAGTGCAATATTGAAATTCATTTATGATGCCCAGATATTTCCATGGCTTCATAAATGAAAGCTGCCACTGCAATTCCACAGCATTGGCACCCTTAACAGTTTGTGCCTGGGGAAGCTGACCCCTTTGCTCTGCTTTAATTTTAGTGCTGCTAAGAAGCAAAAAGGTAAAAGAATCCACCGCAGATAGGATGGTAGGCCACTGCCAGGCATACACTCTTATATATACACACTCTCGCATACCTACCTAGGGGCAGTTTAACAATGCAGACCAACTCCCAGCATGTCTTTGGAATGGGGTAAGAAAGTGGAGACCCTAAAAGGAGCCCATGTGAACATGAGGAAAACATGCAAACTTTATACTGAATTGAATTTCTACTTTTTTTTTTTGCAATAATTGTCTCCTCTGCCTGTTAACTATTCAACCCTCTCTCTCTCTTTGTCTATCAGTCCATTTGTTCCATTCACAAGGTGGCAGCTGACCATGAGGGGTCATTATTGAGGAAGTAATTGGGGTAGTTTAAAATGTATCTTTTTTCACCTGGCCCTAACCACATGTAAATTTGGTGCAGTCATACCTCTCAACCTCTTAGAATTCTGGACAAAGCCAAAATAGTGGGGGGACAAAGGCTCAAAATCAAGGACAAGTTTTAAATATTGCTCTTATCAACTTACAAAGTTGATAGAATAACACATTTTATATTATTATTGATTTTCTGAAGGGTATGAAGTCTGAAACTCAAATGTATGCTATTATTCACTGATTTCAGCCCTCAATGATTGTCTAAAAAAAAATTGTATGCAATTGATCAAAAATATGGACATTCTGTGAAATTTTGGACAGCTGAAACGTATGGGTTAGGTGTTAGGGACAGAACATGCAATGAACTTTCTGCAGAGGTGTCCCTTCACTTCTGTAAGGGGTATTTTCTTCAAGCAAAAATATTTTTTTCTGATCTTGGTGAAAGTTTGCAATTATTGTACATGAATAAGTGTTCATTTCTGAAAATACTTGAGGCCAACAAGAGCTTAGGACCATGATTTTAAGATTGTGGGACTGATGTAACTTGATACTTTTATCACAAAGGATTAATTTTCATTAGACTTAAGCATTAGAAAAATCCTGGTAATGTGTTTAGTCAAAGCCAGAGGTTTCACAAGGAATGAGACACTGGCTTCAGAGAACTGCAGCTCTAGTCTTAACAATTAATTTTATCAGTGAGGAGGATAGTGACTAGAAACAACTTCTTGTTTACTAGATTTCTAGAATCTTCATTTAAGAATATCCATTGAACAGCTACAAAAATACAAATATACAGCATACAATCTGTACCATAGATCTATATAGGATGCAAAATAAAAACTCTGATAATTAAAGTTAAAGATAGCAACATTTTACATATAAAATATTATTCACCTTAATTAATGTAACTTGAACAGGAAATAACTTTATATTTATTTACAGTGATTTAAATCTATCACAATTCTATCTGATTATTAATCTATAGGATTTAAAAGTCATACTTTCTTATTGAATAATTTTAAAAACAGCTGTAGAATTTGAAAAAATATATGGGCATATATATCATGCCGTCTGTTTCTCAGACTTAAATATGTAACACAATTAAACAATTAAACTTGGGGTGGACAGAAACTTTGTAGCATTACAGTACCGCATTAAATATACGTTCTACAGATAAACATAGCTGTTTACCCATTTATTAGAATTGGCATTGTAGCTGTATTCTGAGAAAAGGGTTGTATATTACATTAATGACATCATGCTGCAGCTCAAAAAAAATAATTCAGCAACGATAAGTGAACAAAAATTACGCTTACAAAATAATAAACAACATTTAATAAAAACATTGAGACATAGTAAGCGCTTTTGTCATAAAGATGTAAATGCCAATACTTCATCAGACTATAAAGCTTAAAACAAACCTCATTACATCTCATACAAACATCCAGACCTGAACTTTTTAACATGTATAATCAGTCAAGTCTCTTAATTTTAAAATGCATCTAAAATTTAAATAATTTTTTACCCTGTTTTTCTAGGACATTCAATAACAGCTTATTAACTGTACTACTGTTTTCCAGTATCTGCTTAAAGCATTTATTAGTCTGTTTTAGTAACAAACTTGGGCTTATTTCAAAATCTGTTTGCTAAAACTTCATGAGATAAAATAATTTTCTAATTCTCACATAAAATAGCCTTAACACTATAGAAGTCCAAAGAAAAAGAAAAGGCTATAGCTGATTTCTACTGCACTTCTTTGATACACATTGCAATAGAGTAAAGAAGGTTTGTATTGCTTAGTGCTTTATATATACATACAATGGACTGCTGTAAATTTAAAAAGTTTGTGTTTATGTTTTGGATTATCAGCACTAGGATTTTTGTGAGGGAGTTAGTGAAAATCAGTTTGAAGTTAAAGAGTTTAGATGGCAGATATCATAGCATACCCTGGAAAAAACAGGTCTAAGTGATGAATTAAATGTTAGATGTATTTTTGGCTGATTAATACACATGCTAAAAGATTTAAGATTGGATGTTTAAGTGATCATGTGATTTTATGTTTGTGTAAGATTTAGTGAGTTTTGTTTCAAGCTTTACAGTCTGATGAAGTCCTTACATTTACTTTTTTGTGACAAAACCACTTACTGTGTCCCATTATTTCTTTAAATTTAGTTGCCCATCATTTTGTGAGCTTTTTTTAATTATTTCATTATGCTACAAGCAGCAGCCAGGCTGGGGAAGTGTAGGGAAGTATCACACTAGTTTGTCTCACATGATCAATGCCACAAGAAAGGTAAGGAAGCTTTCATGAGTATAGTCATGCTCTTGCATGCAACAAAGCACAGCGTCTCTTCAAATCAGGCACTGTCAGCAGTAAAAGAGAGACAGAATAGCAAAATATCAAAATACTTCATCATATAAATATGAGGAAAGTGGAAACTAGAAAAGGTAGTACAGGGAGAATAGCAAGCAGAAAAAAACACATGTAAAACCATAGACAATGATAGATGGGAAGAGGAGCATGTTTTATGGGATAGGCATCATTTTTATGTACATGAAGAAGAAGAAAAAAGGTAGTTGGGAAAAGTAATGAGTGTGCATGGGAAAGGTATAGGGGGTAAAGAAGATAGCAGAGGCAATCAAACAAACATTAGATGTAGACATAGACATGAGTTCATTGACAAATAAGCTGAGGACAATAGTGAAGGGACACAGACATGTAGAGGGTAGACAAAAGGTGATTTGTAATGATGGATTACAAACAAGGTATGGGGAATGATGCATAAGGGGGAAATACATAAGGGAGGGAACATCTGGACAGGAGATAGCTTGGGGTACATGGGCATGCCAGCCCATCCCGGCACACACCCCACTTCTATGGGTGACTTCATGGGCAGGCTCCTTCCGTGGTGGCCTGATGGTTGAGGCTGCTCAGTTGTGGAACTCCATCAGCAATGCCTGGAGGTACTCCATGATGTCAAAGCAGGCATATAACTGCCAGTGCACCTCAAAGACAACACATCTCCACACCTCATGGTGGATGATCAAATGGGACTCCTCAGGACACTTCAGAGGAGGAGTCTCTGCTTCTGCCTCTTGACAAGGGAGGCAACCAGTCATCCTTTCAGGTTGCCCTAAGCAGTGCAACCTCTTCATACTGATAGGCAGACCTTTTGACCACTGGCATACCTCTCAACTGTCCAGATGTTTGCTTCATATTTTTGGTCTGTTCCTCATAAATCTTGTTGTTTTCTGGCAAATCGCTAAAACTTGAAATCACTAAATAATGGCATACATTTGAATTTCAGATGACTTCATATCCTTCAGAAAATGTATGCCAATGCACAACCTGTTATTCCAGCAACTTTATAAGAGCAACACTTAAAATCTGTCTCTATTTCTGGACCTTTGTACTTCCATTATAATAGGCTTTGCCTATACTTCTTATACTTACAGGTTGGGAGGTATGACCACTGGTGACTCAGAACCAGATGTGCTTTCTTTTGCATACCCAGGTGCCCACTGCTACTGAGCTGCTTCTGTCGCAGCTGGACCTGTAGGTAGATGAGAAAAACAGAAAGAGAAAAAACAGAACACTTTAGTACACATGAACATTATAGATAGTATTGCAATTGCATATTGCAGTAATAAACATAGTATGCATACCCCATGGCTATGAGAGGCATTCAGTCTTCCAAGACAGGGTGCCATCTAATTTTACTACTGAGAAAGAAAGCAGAAAGACCCTCATGCTATACTGAGCCTGTGAAGAGAAGCAGAAGTTAAAAACACACACATTAACTAGAAAAAAATACTAAAACACAATGCTCTTAGGACATATTTGCTACAGCCTTCTAAACCCCTGCCTCCAACTAGTGAAGCAGGTCAAGTGGCACCACCACAGGTCAATACACTGGTGCCTACACTGCTGGCCAGAATGGGTGATGTAAGTGGCATCACTTACCATCCTGTTAAGTTGATGCCAAGTATCCAAGTTTTATAATTGGCCATCAAAATGGCCCCACAGATGCTCATCAAAGTTTCAGTGAAGTAGATACAGGAAAATACTGGTCTCTGTCTCTCTTATACATACACACAAGGCAGAAGCCATGCTGAACCCATTTCCTTGAAAAGGCCATGTGTACTCAAAAGCCAGCTTACTGAGCAAACTGGTAGCCTCATATCCATGGCCAGATGTTAGATCATAATGTGCTGTAAACAGCTTAACAGGCTCCATGCATGAACATAGGGTGCACTTGCCTCATTAGCACTGGGAAGGGCAGGGACAAGCAGGCTGGGTCAGCATAGGTGTGACAGCACAGTGCATTACAGGAATGATTCAGATATATTCACATTCATTTTCTCTTTAGAATAGTTGCCATGCCACAAGGACAATTTTAGCATGATATAAAGAAAGGTCACTATATTGTGGAAGGCAGTGTTAAGATGAGTAAGTCAGGAATCAGGATTTCACTAACAGAGACATTTTACTTTGATATAGGCAAACTAAAGGAAGACAAGATGCCTGGAAAAGTACATCAGCACTGTACTGAACACTAATGGTAGATGCCAGCAGCAGCTACAAGGATAGATAGCAGTCAGTAGATGTGGGTGAGGTAGTAAAGCATTTGGAAATGAGAAGTCCATGTCCAGTTGTGGGGAAAGGCTATGGCAGGGAAGATAGCACAGAGTCATAACAGTTACATGACCAACTGTTGTGAGGAGACTGTGGCATGAAGCATAGCACAACAGAATGATAGTTAGATGTCCAGCTGTGAGAGAGGCACACTGTGACCTATGCACACTAAAGACAGGACTTGGTACAGAGAATAAAATGATCCCTGTACATAGGTGAAGGCAGATGGAAACACTCCATAGAATTGAACATTTGTAATTTGGAAAATGTTTTAACAACAGCAGAAGTGATTGAAGCTCATTCGATCACTTCTGCTAGTGTTAAGTCTGTGCAAGACTGTGCGCAGTAGGGATTGGGGAAATTGCCCTTTGCCCACTGTACAGCATTCTTGGAGTTTGTACATATAATTAACAGGGGTTGTCAGGGTGCAGGGGTGCTTGCCCCTTTGCAAAAACATATTTTATTTTGTTTTTTCAGTGTTTTGGCTTTTGATCTTTGAGGTTTGATCTTTAGCCATTCGGGATTTGTATACTTCGATGTTCTGAAGTACATCCAGGCAAATGGGGCTGTACATGATGTGTGCAGCAATGCATGCTGTCTACACAGTGATACAGGACTCCAGCTACTGATAATGTGCCCAACTCTGATATTAGCATATCACAGGGGCTGAATGGCCATAGGTATGACAGTGGACAGGTACATTGGCACCAAATGGGGGGGAGGCACAGAGCATGCATTTAGACAGCCAAGGATAATCATGTGCATAAACGCTGACTAACATGTGCAACCTACAGGTGTACACATCTTGTCATGGACCCACAACAGTGGAAGTACATGGAAAATCACCACCCAGGAAACAAAGGTATAATTACAGGAACTATGCACACATAACATGCACATACTTGGCAAAGGTAAAACAAACAAAGCATTCCAGGACCAGGTGTAGCAGAGATTTGCACAAGATAAATGATGCCATGAGTGGCCATAATAGAATCATATAATTGGTGTGAAGAAGGGTAACTGATATGCTATTGCATGCCAGGATCAAGGCTTGGAATGTTTCTAGGGGCATGTCCACCACTGAAGGTGGACTACTCCACAGAAGCAACTCACAGAGGTTGTAAACACTGACTGGGCTCTCATACCTGTTGCTGGCCTGGGTGTTGGAGCTGGGTTGGTGATGTACGAGACTGGTAAAAACAGGTATATTTCCATATTGCATAGTGACCTGCATGTGAGTGAAACATATTCAGCTAAACACCTGTACATATCTCTTCTCCTGGTATATCCATGCTGCAACTGAAACACTCTGCACCACAAGGTATATTTTTACCCACATGATATTCAAAGATTCTGTCATGTTCCAGTGCATGCTCAACATGTTAGGCTTGTCTGTGGAAATTTTTAACTGGTGCCACAGATATGTTATTTTAAGCTTTAATAGTTTCCACTGGTGGCATGCCAGAAGGCAGCACATGTCTAATGTCAGCAAATCACCTGTGACAGCAAAAAGGGCAAAGTTTACTTTGCCCAGTTGAAAGACACACTGGCAGTGTCAGCAATACTAGCATTGGAGGGCTCACATATGCCTCCCACATATGACGTGACAGTGGAGGGGCACAACAAACTTATGTCTTCCTTAGTATTTAATGCGTGCCATCCTGTAAGTGTGACACCAACCTAGTCTACACAGGAGTCACCACCACAGACAGCATATGTAAATCACACTGCCTATGACATGTATGTATACACCATAGAGGAGAAGTAATTTGACGGGCATCACTGCCATGACTCCAGGTCTTTCCCCAACCTGGCTACAACACTTGGCATTAATCAGTGGATGTGCTGGTCAGTGATCTGGGTGCAAACAGTTGCTATGCACACCATGGTAGAGTTAGTGAGTGTAGTGAGTCACCTGTATGATTATGTGAAACACTTAAATGGCCTGCAGAACAATCTGCACCGTGACATGGAGAATGGGGACAGGGAGCACACAGAATTGTTCAGATCCCTGGGAGCTCACACAGCTTCCACCATTACATCTAGGAGGCAGATGGTAACTGCCCCCCATTCTGCCTGTGGAAGCCAAGCTGGCCATTGCTATGGAAGGGGAGAGAGGCAAGGGAGACAATATCAACCACACACTGTTCTGGATACTGCATTACTGTCGTCTCTGGCCTCAGTGGCCATGACCAGTTTCACAGTCAGGCCTGATAGTGCTCCTCATGCTCCACCCCCCCCGGATACCTCACCAGCTGCTGGTCACACAGATCAACATTGTTACTAACCCCAGCTGGCCAACACAGCATCACAGCTATCCATGGCCATCTTCTGGGTCATGGACAGAGTACACCTATTTGGTCTCCACAGGGAACACCACATTGAGGGCTCCTGTACATACTTCCACCTCCCTAATGTGGACTGCATTTAGGCCCAAAACAACAGACCAACAAAGTATACATGGCCAATGTTTGTGGCATGGCAGCTTCGCTCTGCCACTTGAGTATGCCATCCTTGATTCTCCCTAACATGCCACCTGCCTGAGTGGCTAGCATATCCATCTTTCATGACCCCTGCCCATATCATAACATTTCTGTCATCTTTCACCGTTTCCCACTCCCACCTGAGCAAATGATGACTGTACCCTGCCCAGGGTCTAACTAGTATGGGTAAAGAAATGTTTGACATGCAGCATGGCCAGTCAATGCACTGTATTGCCTAGCCTGAGTGTGAATGTGTATATATCATTGTTATTCTGTGTTGTCTGTACCATAGCCTGTAATAGGAGAACAGATGCCATCTCTTTGTCAGTGCTGCAAGTTATTATGCCCAGGTCTGCCTTGCATGGAGTGCCACTGCAGCTTGCTCCTTTGACAGTTCTGTACCTGACTCCTTCTCTGCTGCTTTAATATGCCTTTCAGGCAGTACTGCATGTTCCCATGTTGGGCATTACCTTGTTATGTAGTATGGTGCACACTGCAAATATTTAGATGCAGGTTTCAGGTGCATACAGATGTATGATGTGGCACCAGATGTATCCAAGCATAGGAACCATACCTTTATGAATCTAAACATACATTTGATATTGTATCATGACTGTGAATTGCAGTGTTACAAGTCATCACAGCTCTGGTCTAGGATTCAGATGGGGGGGGGGTCATCATCCACTGTTCCAATCCATATCCAGCATTAGCCACAGCATGCAGCAGTGGACATTACAGGTGGCCTGCTGCCTGCCTGACTAAGAAGCATATATACTAGCCTATATACCCAACAATGTGTCTACCTACCAACTGGAGGTTCCCATGAGGTATCACCTCACATGAAATGTTGGCAGAGGTTGCACATATGTCAGTCAAGGAAACAGCCTGCGTGGCACATGGACACACTGTCTGTCATACCCTGAGCCATTGCCTACCACCTGGCAGTTGATGGAGAAGAATCCCTTCCAGTAAATGTATCAGCCACCATGCGGGGTAGGTGGGACATTAATGGCAATGTGGGTACACTCAGTTGCCCCTTGGACCTTAGGAAAATGGCTGTGTTATAAAATACCCACAGAATACTGGTTCTCTTCACTGACATCCATGGAAACCATATATGCTCCTCCACATCTTGCAGCAACTGGTGTAGGATCCAGAGGATGATGCCTGGGAGTTTCCTAGCACATTCCCTGTCAGATGCTGAAATATCCTTGTAGCCCCTCATGTTCACAGGAATGGGCAGTCCAACAATTCCCATTTGATTTCATGTGTGGGTGATACATGTCTATTATCTGATACATGGTCTCAATATCCACACTGTATAAGTCAAAAAGGTCTTGCTCATGGAGATGCTAGTATGTTAGATGCTGATGGACCCATCTGCATTGTACTGGGTGATTGATATACAGTGTCTCAGACACTGGCTCTGAAAGCGTACACTAACACCTGTTGGTTAGCTAGAGCTGTTTATTTATTTACTATTTGTTTACCTAGGAGATGAGATGGTCCTTTGACCCTTTTTAACTATGACCCATCTTGGTGAGCAGCAGTACAAGTATAATATTAGATACATAATAAGCACAGATAGAAATGAAATGCATATTAAAGAAAAATCAATTCATATCATACAAATACTAAATACTAATACATTGGTAATAAACAAGCCTTATCAACATGTACAAATATATTGGCAAAGAATGTGAGTTACAAGCCAGTTATGTACATATATACAATATGGAAACATTGGGTAATAATTAGAGCAACACGTAAATATACAGGTACAAAGGCATTAATAATATATCCAACACTGATAGCTTGAATTAATACCTTGTATTAACCGTTGTCATGGTATCAGGTGTACTGTTTTTCTTTGAGAGCATGTTTAAAGGCATCAAGTATATCTTGGCTTTTTACATCAGTGAGGAGGCAGTTTCAAATGGCAGGGCAAGACCGATTCTAGAGAATGCTCTTTCTCTAGCAGCTGTTTTGAAGCATGGATGAGCAAGAGAAAGACTGCCATTTTGAGAGCTTCACAGGATATAATGTTGGTGCCTAAATACTGTTTTGGGGGGGTGGTAGCTCAGAATTTTGAAAAGTAGAGTGCTGAGAAAAACCATGGACCTGTTACTGACAGCCACTTGGTGTCATTAAGTAGGTTGGAGCTGTACAGGAGGATCTGCTAAAAGAATGAATGTTAAGATTTAGTTTTGTGTAATTTGTAATCACTGAATGTCATAAGAGGAATTCTGAGCCAGTAAAGGCAAACCATATTCAAGTTCTGGAAGTAGAACATGTTTGGAAATGGCAGTCCAGGCAATTGATGAAAACATGTGTTTGATTCTGTAGCAGAGTTTTAGTTACAGTAAAGCTTTATTGCCAATTTATCTGTATGAGTTGTAAAGGAGGGTGGTGGGTTGAGTGTCACTCCAGGGTGTTTCTGCTCAGAGACATTGGTAATAGTGTTGCCTCAGCTGTCTTTCAATAGAAGGGGCTGGGCTGAAGTCACTTTCTGAGTAATTCCAAAGACCATTACATTGGTTTTCTTTATGCTGATTGAAAGTTTTTTATCAAGAGGCCATCTACAGAGGCCTGTGACATTGCTGTGTAGTTTAGCCTGTATGCCAGAATGTGTTTTGCTAGATTCTCTAAGAAGAATATCATCGGCGTAAATGACAGTGTTGAAATGTGGACATTCACGTGGAAGATCGCTGACAGGGAAAGAGAAGAGAAGGGGGCCTGATACTGATTCTTGGGGGACTTCTGTGTTACGTTTTGCAATGAGGATGCATGATAAATTTGTAAAGTTCTACCTGTCAGGTGGTTCTGGAAACATACTACTATATTTTCCCAGAAGTTTAGTTTTTGTTGTTTATTAAGCAGGTGCACATGATTAACATTTTACAAGCTCTGGTCATATCAACAAGTAGACCAACAGTAATTAGATGTCATTCATATTCTCCTAAATGGAGTCAGCAGCAGTGAAAATACCTGTTAGGGCGCTGAATGATTTGTAAACGTCATGTTCTTCCTTGTAGAGAAGGCTTTAGCTATTTGTGTTAAGATGTTTGTATAACAATTTCTCAATGATTTTTGTAATGGGACAGAAGTTTGATATCAGTTGATAGCCCTTAGGATGGGTAACCATTTGAAATGTCGGGACCCACTACAGTCAGCCCTGAAATGTGGAGACTGAATGACCAAAATATCGGACTTGCATATACTAAGTCCGAGATGCCATTTCTCAAAATATTCCTTTTTCTGTGATATCTCGGAGTTGGTATATAGAAGGTTGGGGTACAGGGGGACTTGCCCTCCCTGCGGAAAGAAGTTTAAAGAATGAGAGTGATTTTTGATATTTGCTTTTCTGCTGTGTTTTCAGTCATTGTTTTTTGGCTTGTTGGCACTCAGCATTTTGTGTGATGACATGTCAACAGGGAGCCACTTAGGATCAGTGAGGGAGGTTGTTTTTGGGAACTGAGTTAGTGTGCTGGATTTAAAAAGAGCAGAAACTGTGCTAGTTGCTGTCACTCCTGTACACCCAAGATTCCTGGCATTCAGAATGGATTAACAGTATGTGCACATAGCACCAGCTTTATACATCTGTTGATCCCTTCATCGTGTTTTATATAGTTATGTACATATGTAATGGGACTCATTTGCATGAAGGTCTTCATTTGCATGATATAATGCAGTCATTTGCATACCATGTACTGCACTTTATTTTTTCCACAGTGCAATTTTTTTCTATGAATCTCTTCCACCCTGCATGTCACCATGCTTGATGTTATTTCACTTAATGCTATAATCACATTTTGAATACCCCTTTAATGTTTTCTAAGTACTTCATCTCAGTAAAATATAAATCAGATTTAAGCTTAGCAGAAAATATCTAACCTAGATTTAATAAAACTTAATTTTTAAGTATAGAAAACTCCACATTGTCAGTTAACACAAGGTGGTTAATGAAAGGATGAACTTTAAGAAATATATAGGTGAGGAACGTACTCAATCATTGGTCTGATGAGTGATGAGTATAGGGAGACTATGAGAATATGTATTCTCATTTTATGTTCTAAAACTTTTTATTGTTTAGTGAATTCTTGTGACCACAATTCTCAACAGTTTATGATAATGCTAGTTATTTTATATTTAATATTACATAAAGGAGAAAACTATATTAATAATTAGTGTTAAACTTCAAATCATAAAGAATACCTTTGTACAAGCTTAAAGTTTTTGTTAATACTTTCTAATAAATTTTAACTAGTTATTCTATAATTAAGCTGATAAAAGTCTATACTGCTTTTAAAACTGTATGAAGTAACCAGGTTAACTACATAAGAAGAACACTCTGATCTACTACAAAGGATTTACACAATAGTTTTAAAGTCACTGAAAAAGAAGATAGATGTTGGAAAAGTTGTGTGTCACTCTCACATTGAATCAAGGGGGGATGCATAGGCTGTCTATCCCAGTGGACATGAAGGTTACTATAGGATTAACCGTTCTGGCTATTGGGACTTTTCAGCTTCAGAAAAGGGAAATATATTGATTTTCACAGGTGTTGGCCTCACAAATTCTGCATTAATTCTTTGATGTGATGCAACAGCATGTGGAGGAGCATATGTGGTATACATGAACAGCAAAGGAGTGGACCACCACAGTACAGGCATTCTATGACATATTATATTTCCCTGAGGTGCTGGGGGGCCTTTGGCTGCATCCACATTTCTATCAAAGCCCACATGTTCCACGTGTGATCCAGTATATCAACTGGAAGGGTTTCCACTTAATCAGATGACAAGTGGTGTGCAGGGCACAAGGTGTTATATACAGTGTGACTGTGTGCCACCCAAGCAATTCCTATGATTTCCACATCTGCACACGTGAGTTATACCAGTGTTTTTGCATGGAATATCTTTCTACGGAGTCATCAAAATTGGTAGGTGCACACAATGCCACCTATAGAATCCTTGGTATGGTGGTCCCATTAAGCTAGGCAGCAGTTCACTCATAATGGCATCCATTATAATATGCTGCAGGAGATGCAGGATGTGTAGTAGAAATGTGTCTGATTATCCCCACCCACAAACCCAAGATCTTATCATTGATGGTGTATAACACAACACTGTTGCAAATTTTGAACATTGTCAAATGTGTTTTGACTTCTGAAAGACTGCTTTTACTGCTCTGATACATCTGGTGGTGCAGTGCATTATGTTTAGCAGATCTGCAGCAAGATACTTGTGATCTGTACCATACTACCTAATATGGTGCTACAGCAGCAGCTACAATGTGGAGATACTACAGCACTGCCAAACATATCAATGGCAGCAATAGAGGAGGGGCTAGCTTAGGATTTTTGGAGGAACAGGCTGCAGTAGTAGCCCACATAAGGCAAAGGCGAGCCCAAGATATTGTGGCACTGGCAGAGAGGCAGCATCTGGTCCACAATTAAGGGCTGTAACAAAGACAACACAGAATGAAATGAATGCATGCAATAACACACCCAGGCTATGCAGTACAGTGCACTGACTGACAAACTGTACATCATACATTACCAGACTCACACAGACCCATAGGTGTGTGAAGTGCATAGACATTATCAATCACAGGAGGAGTGAGGTGTAGTGAAATGGGACAGCAATACCAACATAAACAGAAGAGTCATGGGTGAAGCATGTGGTAGCCATGCACATTGCTAGGGGCATCAGGGAGTCAGGGATCACATCCTTCAGTGACAGGGTGGAACTTCTATGAGCTGAATGAGTTGGATGCTGGCCAGATGTATGATGTGGCCCTGTAGTGACAAGACTGAAGGCATCTTGCCCAAATGATGACATACCCTGGTATGTCATCTTGCCCACATGATGATGTTCCATGGAAATGTGTACAGTAACCCAGCTGTGGTCTTGATTTGGTTTGGCAGTACAATGGTAGCAGTAATGATCTAATAAATGGCCATGGGTAGGTATTGTTCATGGTACAACCAAAGGTGGATGCTGACAGCATTGAACTATGGGACCCTGAATAGCTTGCTTAGTGGGAGGGGGGGGGTCATGCTGGAGTCAGAGGAACATTACCCATGAACATAGGAATTTCCATACTCAGGGCTGGAGGTAGCCATGGACAGCATGGACAGTGAATCTGCCTCCAGAATGGTGCATGCAAGCTGCCTGTGTAAGCTGGGAGCTAGACCACATAATGCACAACTGTCCCCAGCACAGTCATAGCAGTCTGTTACCTGCATCCTCATGGCTACAACAATGGCTTTTAACAGAGCCTCTACTGCTCTCAACAAGCATATCCTCTCCAGGCTCCTATATGCCATGCCACCCTGTTTATACTGCTGGATGTCTTGCATTCCCTGAATTGGTGTCATTTGCTTCTGTAAACCATGAGGCACACTCAACAGCTCTCACATTGAATAAGTAGTGGCCACCTGTACCTAGATCACTGACCTGCTCATGTGCTGATTGATGCAAGAGTGACACCCAGTTTTTGTAATTTTATGGAGGCATGGTAGTGACAGCCACCTACATGCCTTCCTTTATTCTGGAGGCAAGCATAATGAAGGCAGTGTGACCCTCTGATGCTGTCTGTGGTAGTGGCACCTGTGTAGCTTAGCTATAGCTGTCATGGATGGGATGTCCACCACAAGACACAGGGGATAGCAGAGGTTCATCTTGTCCCTCCACTGTTATCTCAGGTATGGGTGATATGAGTTTGTCCTCCACATTTAGCATTTCTTTTTTTTTTCAATAATAATTCTTTATTTTTTTTCACCTTAGTCATACAAAACATTTGAGAGAGAAATACACAGGTGATCTCCAAACAAAGCTTCTAACAACATTCTTGCAACATATATACACTATTTACATGAATGCTTCCATATTTTAGCATAAAAGTACATATAAAGATTCTTATCTCCAGGGATAGTATCTTGTAATAATATGGTTCCTAGTAGGGTTGCATTTTATACTAAATATAACAAGGGAGTTTTCTAGATTCCATGCGTTAAGCCAGTATAATATTGAAAATGTGTTCCCAAATCTTCGGATTATAGAGATGTTTGCTATGGTTATTGATTACGTATTTGTGGGCTAAAATATGTTTTATTGCTAAGATCTTAAAATTATCCCATGAAGTTTGAGATGGGTTCAGCCAATTAATAGCTATGTAGAGTTTCATTAGCAGGAAAATATTCATAAGTATGATCATTTGGGATCTAGATGGATTATTTGGAGGGATATGCAATATCATAAATTCCCAAGAAAGCGTTGAATTTTGATATCCCATCTTTTGTAGTTGTAATTTTAAGGAATTCCAAAGTTTATATATACATTTACAGCTCCAGAACATATGTAAGAGGTCAGCAGTTTTATCTTTACAATATGGGCACTTAGGAGAATTTTTAGAGTTAAATTTATGCAAGCTAAGACGTGTATAGTAGGCGTTATTAAATATCATGAGTTGTTTAAATGTTAACTTTTGGAGGGAGATTGATTTTGCTGTTAAATTGATTGCTTTTATTATTTTACTTTCTTCAACCAATGGTAATTTTTCTTTCCAATAATTTGATAAGAGAAGGTGGTCTTGATATTTGATGCCTTTTATCAATTTATATGTGGATGTTATAAATTTGGTACTTTGTAAAAGGGCTTGCCATATTGAGATACCTTTCGTTAAATCCTCTTTACTAATAGTTAAGTCTTTAAAGTAGCTTGTGGATAATTCTTTAATCTGTCCCAAAATCACTAAATATGATTTGGGAAGATTAATTTCCTGTCTTAGATCATGAGCAGAATAATTCAAATATGGGTATATATCTTGTAGAGTTAAGTTAATTATAAGTGGGAAACTTTTTAGGTCTATTAGTTGATTTTTAATTCTTAGGTTAGGGTTTCTATGAAAAGGTTGTAGGATCATCATATATTGGAAGAGATTTAATGATCTAAAGAGATTTTGTAATAATGTTATATAGATTTTAATGTGATCCATTAGAGCATATGATTTAATATTATCTCTGTTTAAGAAGGGTAATGATTTAGGATTTATATTCAGATTCTCAGCATGTTTATAACTCAGTCTTACCCAGTTTGGGGACCAATTATTATTTCGTGTATCATAATTAGCAATTCTTAAAATTCTATTGGCATTTATAATTGAGTAATAAATTTCAAAGTTGGGTAAATCTAGCCCACGTCTATTTTTCGGGATCATCAGATTATCATATGATATTCTAGTTTTCCTTGGTTCCCATATAAATGTAGCAAATTCGGTGTGAATTTGTTTAAAGAACTTCTTAGGAATTAGCACCTGAGTAGATCTAAAGATATATAATAGTCTGGGCAAGACATTCATTTTAATAATTGAGACTTTTGCTAGTGGTGGTAGTTTCAAGTTATTCCATCTCCTTAGATCGGATAAAATGTGTTCCCAAATTAGTTTAACATTATTAAGATAGAAGTCCTTGTTATCTGTGGAGAATGTAATACCTAAATATTTAATCTTTTCTTCAGAATTTACTTGACCT
The DNA here is from genome assembly GCF_019279795.1 of Protopterus annectens. Classification (NCBI taxonomy): domain Eukaryota; kingdom Metazoa; phylum Chordata; order Ceratodontiformes; family Protopteridae; genus Protopterus; species Protopterus annectens. The sequence goes on from NC_056725.1 coordinate 356,366,039, forward strand.
ATCAATGGTAGAAGTGAAAAGGGTTTTCGGAGTTTTTAAAGGAAATATATTGTTTTTTTAAGGTTTATTTTATAGTTTGATATTAATGCAAAGTCTTCAACAGCAGATATTATTTTTTTGGTATCTGAAACTGGTGTTGTACAATATATATTAAGGTCATCTGCAAAAGCTGCCAGAGAGATCTTGGTACCGTAAATTATTGGAGCATTATGGTATACATTTTGTTTAATGTGTAAAAATAAAGGTTTTAGATATAGATTAAATAATAGGGGGGGATAAAGGACAGCCTTGCCGGGTACCATTTCTGATTTGTACTCTTTTAGAAGACATTTTATTTATATATAAAGTTGTGTAGGGGTTATTATATAATATTTGTAATGTTAGGATGAATTCTTGGGGTATATTAAAGTAGGGTAAAATATTAAATAGAAAATTTATGTTAACTCTATCAAAGGCCTTTTGTGCATCAATAATAAGTGCACACACATTTAAATTCCTTTGATTAGCATAAAAGATTAATGTGTGAAGTGTTAAAGTGTTATCACTGGCTTGCCTAGAAGTTAAAAAAACAGCTTGTTCATTGGAAATGATTAAGTTCATTATTTTCTTCAGTCTATTAGCTAAAATAGAAGTCAGAATTTTAGTATCAATATTTAAGAGTGATATAGGTCTATAATTATCAGGGTTTTGAAGATCCGAGTTTTCTTTGGGTATAAGAATTGTTTTGGATGCATTAAAATGTAAGTCATTGATTTTGTTATTTATTATATAATTTAATGTATATGATAGTATTTTGACAATAGTACTACAGAAGGTTTTATAAAACTCTGCTGTAAGGCCATCTAGGCCCGGAGCTTTGTGGGATTTCAAATTTTTAATTGTTGTTGTTATTTCTTCAATAGAAATTGGTTTTATTAAATCTTTCTGTAAATTTTCATCTATTTTCGGGAAATTGATTTTTTGTAGGAGATCATTATTTTTTTTCATTTGTAGGTGATTCACCTTGATCTCCATAAATTTGGGAGTATATCAATTCAAAAGTGTTAATAATATCTTCAGATTTCGTATATATTTTGTTTTTATAGTATATTTCCGGAATTTGAGAGGGTGATTTAGATTGGTTAATAATTCTTGCTAATGCCCTTGATGGAGTTTGAATATGGTTAGCATATCTAGCAAGTATTTTAGTTTCATGAAATGACAATCTATTATTTTGGATCAAGAAGAGGTCCTTCTGACATTTTAAAAGTTCTGTTTCTGTTTGTATGTTGTGATTTTGCATTAATTCCTGATCTAGTGTTTTAATTTTAGCCTCTAAGATTTGTTCTTCTCTGAGGTGAATTTTTTTATAATAAGAAGCTCTTTGAAGGAAGATACCTCTTATCTGTGCTTTAGTTGCCGCCCATTCAATATCGGGTGTGTGTTGCTGTTTAACTATCTTGACTAATAAGGATTTGAGAATGTCCTGAATTTCCTGAATTATTTCTTTTTTATTTAGCAAGTTTGGATTTAAGGACCAATTATAGCCCTTATGTGATAGAATGTTTCTAAAGTCTTTGGCAAAACATAATGTAATTTTAGAATGATCTGATAGGTAGCGAGCTTGGATGGATACTGAGGGATCAAGATTGATAAGTGTTTCCAAAATTAGAAAAAAGTCTGTTCTAAACCACATTTTATGACAGCTTGAATAAAATGTAAATCTATTTGAATTAAGAGAGTTGTTAGCATATTTAAAGGGATCATATAATTTGAAGTCATACTTAAGTTCACTTAATGTTGCTACCGCTTGACTATTATATGATCTTTGTAGACTTGATTTATCCAATTTAGGATTCTGATAGGCATTCCAATCCCCTCCTATAATTATGTATTGGTTGTTATATTGATTTAAAATAGGATAGAGTGAGGCGAAGAAAGAATGTTAATTATTACAAGGTGCATATATGTTGAGAAGTATGATGGGTTTATCATAGAGTGTAGAAGAGAGAATCACATAGCACCATCTACCTTCTTTGTCCATTTTAGATTCTATAATTTTGTCTTGATATTGATTTTTAATAATTATCGCAACTCCCGCACTATTAGTTTTGCCTTCAGAGGCTATTATTTCTCTTATCCATTTTTTCTTTTTAATTTCTGTCCATTGATCATTGGTTAAATGGGTTTCCTGAAGTAGTATAAAACATGCCCTAGCTTGCAGAAATAAATGAAGAAACAGTTTCCTCTTTTTCAAGTTCTGGAGCCCCTAAATAGTCCATGAATCTATTTCCCACATTCCTAAAGCTTTATTTTGTGTAGGTATTCTAGAAATCTGAGAAAATATGATAGATTCAATTGATTTTTTAGCAAATGTAAGTTATGAAAGCATTCTTGAATTCCCGTCCCTTTCCAATGCCTACCCACTAAACCCCTGGACCAGGAAATATACAGGTTCTTAACATAGTTAGGAGTCATATTTATCAGTATCATTGGTAAGTATATGTCATCGAAGTTAGAGTATAAAAGGTAGGTAAAACATAATGGACCTGTATAATCTACAAATAAATCTACAAAGCTTATCCTACTCATTCCCTAACAAACACTTTTTGTCACCTACACCCCTTCTTATTGTGTTGAATTAAGTGAGTCAGAAAAAAAAAACAAAATAAAAAGATATATGGACATTGCCATTTATCTCAATTATACCTCCACACCACTTATTAATAGTAGTATTTTAAGATATTGCTAAGTATATATTCTCAAATTAATGAAACAACTGTGTTCATAAAATATATATCAATCTAGTGTAGCCTTCGTTTGTGTGTGTACCTACCCTTTACTCTAGGATCAGGTCTAAGGCAATATCATCGATTATAGATATGATATCCATCATGTACTTACTCTAGTAATAGCTTACTAATACCTGGAGAAAAACAATGTAAATGTTTTGCAGATCAGTCCTAGATAAGTATATAAACATAAACACAGGTAATTAGGTAGTCTAATATCTAACAATCTAAGATGGTTAAACATATATTAGTTAGTCATGCATTTTAAGGAAAGGCGATTATCAAGTTTAGCAAAATGCTTATTTAAAACTGATAAAAAGTTACCAAAAAGTGGCCAAAAGGTTTTAGTTTAGTCCTTTAGGTTCAAGAACTTCCACAATTATAAAGCTGTGTAATATATACTTGATGTCATATATATTCTCAAGTGAATGTTAATAATATTATTGAATGATCATGTCAGCTAGATAGGTAAGAAAAAGACCAGAAAACACACAATTATTTTAAGCATATGATCCCTTAAACTTATATGTAATTATGTACCAATCCAAGAATTGAATGAAGTTTTAATCCAATTACTATAAATGATTATCTTTTATTTGACTATTTAGTCCTCTAAGTTATAACCCCTTAAGCTAAAAAAAAAAAAAAAAAAAAAATACCTAATCTACATGAACTAATAACGACATACAATGAGAATCCTACATTGCTATATCTTGACAAAGTATCCTTTATACTAATTATTACCTATAACAATATATCATATAACATTATACCTATAAAAGTGTAAAAACCTCATAGTAACATTTGTGTATTACCTTAAACTGTGATCTACAGTAAGGCATATCACAAAGTATGCAAAAAATGTATCATCAGAAATTATGAATTTCAGTGTGTATCACCTAGTGACTATTTTGTTATTGTTGAATAGAGCTCATATTATTAGTATATGTGAGCCTGTATTTAAATGAGGAGTTTGCTAAAATGAAATATATATAAATAAAATTAAATATATTTAGGTAAAATGGGAATGTAATCTGGTTTGAATATGTTGTGTAGGTGCAGCTTGTTACATTAATATAAAATAGTTTCCTGTCAGATAGTGTAAAAAAACTACTTCAATCTCATATATGCTTAATACAAGCTGACTATGTCATAATAAAGTTAAATCAGATTGGGTACATTGCTTATTGTTAAAGGGATAATGCTATTGATTCTGGCATTACTGTAAGTGTATTTGGTGTATTTGTAACAGTATAAATACTTTTATTGTCTTTATTTTATCCTAACAAGTCCTAGAGACACTCCATCGAGTTTCCGATCAGCTAATCCGACTGCTAGCTTCGCGATGGGGGACTCATAATCCAGATGAACTTCCGGATGTGCCACATCATAAATAGACCCTCTGAGGCAGTAAAATCACTTCAGTTCCTCTCGTGGGAAAATTGGATGATGTGAAGGTTGTAGACTTCCGGTAGTGCTTCTCGCGACTTGAGAATCCCAAAACAAAGGTCGTACCTGCCTTAAAAAACGGTCTAAATCAAGAAAGATGCCAAATATAGCAAGATTAATTCCTCGACTGGTAGTAGAGGGTGCATCCGACCTCGGAGGTCACGCCGATTGCATCGGAAGTTGGCACTAGCTCTCTGAAGCCGGTAAGCTTTTAAAAACCGCCATAAAAGTAGACTTAGCTTCTTTTTTATTTGTGACTGTATATTTACACCCATCAACCAAGAATATTAATGTATTTGGGTACTTCATCTGAAATTTTAGTTGTTTTTCAATTAGAAACTTGCAATAAGGAGATAATAGTTGTCTGGCTTGCCTAATTTACAGGGGCAAGTCTTGAGCCAGGGAAATTCTATTATTATTCCACATAATAGAGCCTCCATTTTTCTTTTGTTAACATCTTGGAAGTTGAGAATTTTGGCATAAACAGGTCTTGGGATATTTAATGCTTGAGATTCTCTCAGGGCTCTGTGGGCTCTCTCTATTGTTATTTGTTGCGCAGCTTTCGAGTCACTGAATAGTGTTGTGAGTATTTGTATGATAGATGGGATTAGTACATTGTATTGTATACTTTCCGGCATTCCTCTGATGATTATGTTATTTCTTCTGGATCTTGCCTCCAGATCAATAATTTTAGCTTGCATAGACTGAATGTCTGCTTCATGTGAGTTAGCTTTTTTGGCAAGCAGGGCTATTTTGTCTTCGTTCTCTGTGATTTTAGCTTCAGATTTATCCATTCTTTCCAAGATTTGACTGAAGGAAGTTCCAAAGGATTGGACTTGATTAGACAGTTCTTTTATAGCTTCTTGGATAGGAAAGTAAAGCTGTTTTAATATCATCCATATTTGCCAATTGATCTGTTTTATTTTTGTTCCCTGGTTTTAAAGACTCTTGTTGTTTTGTAATTTTCTGTCTTTTCGAGATTAAATCTTTCTCAGGTGATAAAAGTTCTGAAAGTTTAGTTTTTGTAGTTGTTGTGTCCATGTTTTTATCATCTTTCGACATTTTGCAGCAGTACAGGATCTTGATATATTTTAGATGTAGATAAGCAGATTGTTCTGAGCACACTGTTTCTTTGTTTGAGACTTTCTTCAGGTTCAACTGATCTGTTGTAATCCTGATAGATTTGATAGTTTTTCAGGTTCTTTCACCTCTTCTATGATTCTGAACTGAAGTTAGAGTTGTTATTTTAAAGAATTATTGTTAAATAAGTCGTGCTATAACCTCTGGGTTAAGTTTTCCTCTGAGTATTTGGAGAGCTGTAGATTAGCAGTGTTTACAGAATGGCAGCCATCTTTGAATCTACATTTAGCATTTCTGACAGTGCTATATATCATCAGCCTATGCCCCACGAATGGATGTCATCAGCAGCAGCAGCCAACAGAGAGCCCAGACATCACACATGTTTTGACCTGTTGTGCTGGATTGTCTATTAATGGAACCTGTACATGCATGCAGATAACATACTTGTGGTGATGCTGGATCACAGTTGTGATCTCCACCATTATGTGGCATGCAGGCTATCCACATGCCAGTTGTTTACACAGCCTATGGGTAAAAATGTACTATGTGGAGCAGGTTTGTCACTATTGCAGCCATCATGTCCCTGGATAAGAGATATGTATATGTGCTTGTCTGAGTAAGGCCCTCACAGCTGCATGTCACTGTCCTGTAGTAATGGTACACTCTACTTGTAACTTAGTGCATCCTCAATAGACACTCAGACAGTCTTCACCACCCTAGCTTCCATGCATCAATGCCTTCTCTGTCAGTCTTTGCCTACATTGTATGTTTATCTGCCCCTTCTTTCTTCCTCATACTGTCCTTTCTTTCTACACTTCCATGTAACCCTTCTCCCTACCATCCTTCAGAAAAATGAAAATGGGGCACCTGTCCACAAAAAAGGTATACCCCGCTTCTCCCAACTGTGTTCCCTTCTGTGTGTTCTTCTGCTAGCACTTCCTATTTCTGCTTTAACTAACTTTCCATTTCCTCCCATTTATGTAATGAAATGACTCAACACTTTGCTGTGATGTCCTTCTATGGGCTGCAATCAGTGCCTGTGTTGCAGCTATAAGGTGGTTTGTTGCATGTTTGCACATGCACAAAATCAAATACACCATCTATCAGGCATTTTTACTTGGGTCAAGTGACCACCCATAGCATGGTCATTTCAGCAGGGTAGTTGCAATCATTATCACCGCTGAAAATTTCATTATACTGTCCAGTCCCCAGCATTAAGGCAATATGCTGGCATTCATACTTACCTACTTAGTGTCAGGCCCTGTTGCACTAAATTCTTTGCGCTACTTGCCACACTGCGATGACATTATAATTCTTTCTGAATACCCCCTCCCATATATTTTTTAAAAGAATTTTCATAGACTTTAATAGTTTATTGTTTTCTAAGTTTCATTTCATATGGAAGATCCTGCAAAACACAGATTTTTTTGTTGCTTTCCATGTATGATCTTGTTTTGTTTTGTTTTAGCAACTAAAGACTGCAATTACATCTTGAAATTTTAATGACTTAGCATAGACCAAGGCAAACCAGTATGCTAATACAGAACTGCAAAGAGCACAGTTAAGGTATTTCTCTAAAATGCCCCCTATATTTCTGAGTTACTTAAAATACCAATAAAAAATTCTTGCAGTCTCAATCAAAACATTTTCCCTATGTGATGCAGGCAGATCACAAATAAGGAAATTATTTCTCTGACTCTGTGCCTCTGAATTTAAATATTGTTTGTGACCTTTTAATTGAAGTGGAATGTTATTTTAACTTAGTGTCATTTATTTCAGAACTGTCTTCCAGTGCAGAGATGTGCTTTTTAGATTCTTTCAACTATTTTGTTCACCTCATAGAGTGATACCTTTTGCTGTAGTGTAAGACATTATTTTTGTTAAAACATCATGCAAGGGTCACAAATCTTCTTTAAAGTTTTCAGTATTTACCGGTGCATCAGTCTTAGCTTTTATCTCATAGATTGCTTATCCTCCTTAGATGATATATTATCCATAAATTTCTTCCTTTTCAGTTAAACTTATTTATTGGGAGTTGTAATATCTATGAAGATTTATAATGTGGGTCTACATTCCTGAGGCATTTTACCATAATTTAAATGTTAGCGTAAAGTACAAACAAAAATAATTTCAGTTCAATTGTGACTTTAAACTATGTAAAAAAAATGTAATAACAGTATACGCTAGACAGTAATTAAGCAGTGGTTATCCAAATTGTTTTTGATATGATTTTATCAACATTTGAAGACTGGAGATGGGAGCCTAGAAAAATGTAAAATAAAATCACTGTGTGTGTGTGTGTGTGTGTGTGTGTGTGTGTGTGTGTGTGTGTGTGTGTGTGTGTGTGTGTGTGTGTGTATGTGTGTGTGTGTGTGTGTGTGTGTGTGTGTGTGTATAATTTTGTTTTACAAAAAAAAAAAAAAATATATATATATATATATATATATATATATATATATATATACATTGAATAAATCAATTAATAAACATACAACTAATTATGGGGCTGATTTTGTCTTTAAAAGGCTAGAGATGGAAATAAATATTGTTTATGCCAGGAGCTTTTGAGGGATTAAGCCTCACCTGCCAACTAAGTTCTTTAATTCCCAAGGTAGTTGCAATTTCCCCACTTAATGGTGCCACCTGAACCCTATCAATAACAAAGAAAGATTTATTTTTTAAACTTGGACATGCAAGAGAATGTCTATATAATGCATTAGGTCTGAAAATCTCTGGGCATACCCATTGTTTACGGTATATGTGTTCCAGTTAATTGAAGGGTAGTTAAAAATCACTCATTATGAGACTTCTTTACAATAGATAGTTTCTTGCATTATTTTATGAATATATCATATAATATATGATGCCCTATTGCAGGCTATATATGCTCATGCTCACCAAATGATTTATAAAAATCAGTGCATACCAGAGGAGAGATGGGCCTCCTTAAAATTGATTACATGTATAGATCTGCGGTCGAGGGACTGCACACATATCTGCTGACCTCACAAGACCCAAATGTAGAGAAAGTTTTGAAGCATGAGTGCAATAAATCTAAGATGACTTCTCTACTTAATCTAGCAGAAGCATATTGGCATCAAGCAAGAATGGAAATCAAACCAGAAGTAGATAAAAATCAGGCAGCAACTGAATGTGCCAAAAAACAAAAGAAAGAATATAAGGCAAAGGACCAGATGAGAAAACAAGAAATGTGGAAAATGCATAAATATAGTTGCAAGTATAGAAAACTTCTGGAAGAAATTAATTTTGATCAGGATCGAACACAGGAAAGGTTAAGGAGAGGCAAATTGAAACCAAGAGATGAAAGGTTAATATTGGCGGCCCAAGATAGTGGGCTATATGCACATTGGTTTACAAAGTCCACTGAACTTGTGGGAGAAACAGATATGGTGTAGGTTTTGTAAAACAGAATTGGAAACAGTTGCACACCTCGTTGCTAGTTGTGACATACTAATGGCAGAAAGACTGTATACTGAAAGGCATACTAATATGGCAAGACTGTTGCACTGGGGATTGTGCAAACATTATGACACTGAAGTGGCTGATATACACTGGAAACATGAGCCACAAAGCTTCATACAAAATGATGAAGTCTACATCACATGGGAATCATCCATTACCAACAGTTTAAAAAATAGATGCTAGAAAACCAGATATAGTGGTCCATGAAAAGAAGACAAAAGTAGCATTGATCATTGAAATTGCCACACCCAGTGACTACTGTGTCTTGTGTACAGAGAGACACAAAGTCATAAAATATCAGGATTGGAAGCAGAAATGACAGCAATGTGGAAGAAAGATACATAGTTCCAATAGTAGTAGGAGCAATGGGTCTTATAAAAAAAGAATCTACAATCATATTTAGATATGTTACCAATACATGTAACCATATACAGATTGCAGAATGAGTCATTTCTGGGCACACTGTGGGTGCTGCAAAGAGCATTTCTGGCTGACATCAACAATACCAATTTCATGATCTTTAATCATACTATGACTTAGGAATGGGATCCATTCTCGTCATGGTATCAGAAACTCAAAAGACTTGCAGAAATTAAAAAATGACAGGCTATAAGTTGCCATTTTTTTGTTCAAGGAAGGCTGGAACTCAACTAGCTCAGTTTGCAGATTTCTGAGTATCTGGATGTGATATTGTTATTGACAAGTATGGATATGCTACCACAGCTTCCCTCAGGTCTAAATGTCTCACAAGCTCAGTACCCAGGTACAGAGGGAGTGCTATCTTTACACTTAAACCAAGTTTCAGTTACTGCACAGATATGGATGTGTTCAAGGTGCAAAAGTAATTATTAAGCATGCAGTCCAGGAAACCATTGGGGAACACGGCCTAATTACCTAATTGCCCACAGGCACTGTCTGGTTAAATGACTTGCTCGGAGTCAAAGAGTAGGCAAATGGGGGCTGAGGGAATCAAACATGTGAATCAGCCTCTTAACAGCTCATAGCCTTATTCCTCTATGCTACCAGAAAATGGTACAACTCTAGGTGAGCTATAAACCCAGAATCTCTGGAGTAGGAGGGAAGTGCTTTATTTATTAGTATACTGGGGCCTTTCAGATTGGTATGACTGTCACCATATTTTAAGAAGGGTGTTCATATCTATGGGTAGTCAGTAATTTGTTAATATTTAATATGCAGGCTGTATGTTAGGAATCTCAGAATGTGTTTAATTTATGTTGAAAAGGGGCTATCAGTTCAGCCGGACAAACCCAGTCAACAAATGTAAATTAAATGTAAAATGTTAGTATCTACTTTTGAATAAATTGTGTGGAGTGCATTTGAACAGGGAACTATTTATAGTTATTGTGAAGTTTAGGTTAAAGCAGGATGAAGAGAGGAATTGTGCATCTTTCTTAGGCAGGTAAAGCTGGAGAAAAGATATTAGTAAGTAATGTAATTAATAATGAGATGGTGAATCAGTGAATCATTTATGAGTATTAGTTTGAGGACTTTTTTATGGTTTATTTGCACATTTTCTTATTACTGTAAAATTGTTTTATTTTATATGGCTGAGAGAGGGGGGGCTAGGTGGGGGTACTGATTTTATTTATACTGCATGAACAATGTGTTATTTGCAGTTTGTGATGTGGGTTTAAAATAATATAGTTTATTAAGGCAGCTGTTGTCTTTCGGCTTTTCCTGGTTAGGGGTCGCCACAGCAGAACTCCGGTCCGCTAATGATTGGCAGTAGATTTTGACGAATGCCGAGGTGCCAGCTCGACGTTCAACCTTCAACGAAGGCACGCCCATTTACACATGTCTTTCAAATGCCCACCCAACCACGGGGAGGACATGCAGACTCCACACAGAAGGCACTCCCTGCACTCCAGCCGAGAATCGAACAGGAGAACCTCTTGCTGTGAGGCAATGCTACTGCTGCACCATGGTCGGCATTAAGGCAGCAGTAAAAACTAATAGTTTGAGCAGGATTTGGGGCTCAGGGGAGCCACAAAGTTGGTCATATCCCTTTTTCTGGGTAGAAAAAAAAAATTTCTTTCACAAAGTACATAAAACTAGTGATGCACTATCACTTGCAGCAGCACTAAATAGATAAGGAGCTCAGTGCGTTGCTGTATATAAAACACTTATTTACTACTTTATATACTATCAGGTTAACCTCTCTGGGACATGTATATGGGTGAAGGGAGAACCTCATAGACCTATAGGCAGGGTCACAACAGTGAGACAGGCACAATAAGTAGGTCTGCAACTCATTCAGAAAGTGCCAGCACCATATATCTGCTGAATTCAGTAATTACTTATAATAAAAAACTACTAGTCATTCTAAATATTCAAACATTTTCTAAAAAGAATTTGTAATAAAACTCAGATGCATGCTATTAACACACAAAAAGTTATCTTGTTTACTACTGTTTGACAAACAAATGCATCCAAGTTCCACTTATATTCTTCTTAATATAAATATCTAAAAATTGAATTTCTTGCAAAAGTTGTTTAAACGCAAATAACAAGAAAGAACAAATGATATTGACTTAATTTTTAAAACCACTGTTTTGCTTTTGTCTACTTTCAAAACAATGGTAGATTAATCAGGAAAAGCAACCCAATGATACCAAGAGATAAAAGCTAGCATTGGAGTTTTAGATTATATAAATTGAGCAGCAAATGGTTAACTAGATACATCAATATTTAAGAAAATTGTTAAAAGAAATATGCATCTACATCATAAAAGTATACACCTCAATTTTATATTTAAAAACATAGTTAAAGGTCAAATGGTAAGGGTGAATAGGTTAAATGCAGATGATGAAATGTTTATGAAACAGCTTGTAGAGATGGAGCGTGATTTTCAGGGTATCAATCAAGACAAGTATAAGAAAAAATAATGTAATTTAGATACACTTTAAAATATAATACTATGATGAACTGCATTCAAGACAAGGCTAAGAAGCATTGGTATATGTTGAATTGTTTACCCAGACTATCAAATATTATCCCGACTGAACCCTTATTTAGCTATAAAAAAAGAGTAAAATTTTAAAACACATGCTATAAGTAGCAATATAAAATACAGAATGTTAACAACTTTCAGAGAAAATGCACCTGGCCTTGTTATAGGTGTAGTGGATGTAAATGTATTTATCTGCTAGATAGGTTTCAACATCCCATAACAGGGAAAGATTTTATCCTGTCTACTTTTGCTGACTGTGATAGTGAAAATTTATATATGTACAATCTGTCCTGTGTTCTGCATTGGAAAAACTAATAGGAAGCTTAAAGAGAGAATATCTCAACATATGCCTGATGTTAGAAGATGCAATGAGACAAATGCATTGTATAAATGTATAAAGAAGGGGGGTGAGTTACACTGTTTTAGGTTTGCAGTTTTACAAAATATTAAATACGGTAAATGTGATGGGGATTTCGTTACCATGATTGAGAATGTGGAATATAAATGGATTTGTAACTTTAAGGCTGACACATATCCTGGACTAAAGTAAACTGTTTCAATTAAGCCAGTATTGAAATGTAGGCATATTAGATAACTGTTCCTATCAGTGCTTTTTACCATGTGATTTTGTGACTGCTGTGTGATACAATTGTATTTTGTATCTTAATTTTATTGACTGAAGAAGCACAGTTTTATGTGAAAGCTTGTGGCTTGTGTTTTAATAAACTGTGTTTTAACATACTTGGCATTTTAATATACCTGTCCGGAATTGCTTTAGCCAGTGGTTTGTTTCATTTAGCTTTTCCCTACCTTAAGATAACTTTGTTGTCAATTGAACAAAAATAACCAATAAAGTATTTGGAAAATCCAGAAAAGAGAGCACCTTCTGTTTTTTTTTTCCACTCATGCTAAATGATTGGTGTAAATAGAGTCATAGTGGCCCTCACTGCCCTTCCACTCATCTGATGATATATTACATTTTCAAAAATAAAACCATTATTAGTTGAAGCAGGTATTGATTTCTTCACTGGAAAAAAATGATAGTAAAAATCACACAAATTCTGACTAGAAAAAAGTATTACTTTAACCTATAGTAAACACAAATCAGTGATCCTAAACATTTCTGGTCCACTATAAATAATTTCCTAAAACTGCACAAAACCTCCTGACCAAACCCCTTACCATTTAAAACAAATATAACTACTTGTAGGTATGACATGCATTTCTTTAACAAAGTTAACTCCCTAAGCACAATAGTGCAGTGTGCCTCCACCCTAAACTCATGACTGAGAACCACTGCCATGTTTTCTATTAAACCAGTCCCAATGTCAGAACATTCTTTCATAAAACCTACTACCTTTGCGGCAGACAGCCTCCTAGCTGAATATATCAAAATCGCTGTACACTTACTGCCATGCCCTGTGCCCATCCTAATAAATGGATCTATGCAAGAATTCTATGACCCAGATATTTGGAAACAAACATATATCTTACCTCTACACAAAGAGATAAGCCCACAAACATGTTCATTTATAGACCCATTTCTATTCCTCCAGCTCTATCAACAGATCCTTCAAAAATGTGTTCATTCTCAAACTCACCAGCATATCATAGACAATGACTTTCCATCTTGAAAACAGATTGGCTTCTGCCCTAACTGTAGCACAAACACCACACTACTAGATTTTTTTAATGCAATAAATCATAACAGAAATGAAAGCAAACTGATCTCTTCAATGTTCCTTGATCTGAGGAGGTTTTTGATATGGTCTCTGATCTAAGGCTGTTAAACTTTCAGGACTTGTCCTGTCCACCTGCACAGTTATGTGATTCCACAGCAATCTGGATAACAGAACTCAGTGTGTCACATGGCAAAAGGGCTACCCAGCCTTCTTATCTATTCCATTGGAGTTTTCCAGGGATTCATATTAGCATCTCAAATGTAGAATATATTCACAAATGACTTGGTTACTGCTGCTAAACAATCTACAGTGATACAATAAGCAAGTTATTCTACCCTAATTTACTTTTTTGCTAGCCTGCAAGAGCTACAAGCTGTGACTCGGGAATTATTCTCATCCATAGAGTCGAGGATGGAAACTCTCAGCTTCCACTCAACCCAAGGAAAGATTCAGCTAGTCTTATTCACTTCAAAACTGTACGCAGAAGAGAAAAAAAGTATTTTACAACCACATCATCAAATCACACAATGATAGAATGTCCCTTACACAGAACTGCTTAGTGTCATTATAGAGGAAAACTTCAAATGTCACATTCAATAGAGATGTAAAAAAAAAAAAAAAAAATAGGTCACCTGAAAAGAGTTAAAACCAATCTCATTGAATAGGGGCATAAAATCACTGCCTGTTTGTGCTTACTACCAAGGCTTCCAACTTCTGCAGAAATCTGCAAATCAACCAATTAGCCAAGCTGGAACAATGTTACAATAAAATAGCTAATATTATAGCCACATAGATCTCAGTATTGCATAACCATCATCTGGATGAAATTACCTTGCTACCTTAACTATTCTCAGTTAACTATTGCTCATAACATCCTCTACCAGGCAAACAAAGTCTGTATTTAGGTTCTGTCTAACAATAGTGCTCTCCTGACAGTGATCTACACTTTAAAGTTAAATACCTTATTTTGCACACAACATTCCAATAATTCTTATGTATAGGCTTTTTACTCAAGCTATGTTTCCAAGCTCTGGAACAATATTTCCTTCTCTCTGAAACAATGTAGTAAGATACAATACCTCAAGTTAAAATTCAATCTGTAATTTCAGGACTCGTGGTTCTGTCACTTCTCTGCCACTGCTTATCCTCACCAGAATAAGCCACTTGGATCTTACATGGCCTAATCCTCTTAGCCTCCTCAAGTCTTGTTATGTTATAACTAGCAGCATTTTGTTACTTTTATGTACTTAAACCAGCTGAATTGGTCTGCATCATATAGACACTACAATCCAATAAAATGAATTAACATAGATATTTAATATATGCCCCTTTTGTACAAATGTAAGAATTTTGAATAATATTGTACCTAGCGGATAGATGGCTCTATTAATAATTGGCATCGAGTGTGCCTTTTCATATAGTGTGCAGTGGTGACAGTTTGTATCTGTGAGAAAAGCAAATCTAAGGATATTGTGTGCTAAATAAAAGGCAATTAGTAATAAGGCACATTTAGAGTTGGATAGTGGGACAGTTTGGCTAAGGAGATACAAGCTTTTAGTGTGATGTTCCACCTGAACTCATACTCCTCGACATTGTCATGCACTCTGACAATATTCTTCTTATTGACTCTAAAAACATAGTTCTGAACAACAGACTAAATTACAAAACAATTTCACTGACCTTCAGAGCGTTTGAAACTATTCATAATCTCCTGTTTAATAAACTACAAAAACTGCATTTCAGGAATAGTAGAATAACATGGTCCCATGGCTTCTTGATAGGTATAACTTTACAAATTTACTACAATCATGCATCTGCATTGCACCACATAACCCAGGAGTCCCCAAAAGGTCAGTATCAGGCCCTGTACTCTTCTTCCTCTTCCGCGTGAATGTCCACATTTCAACATTGTCATGTATGCTGATGAGATTCTTCTTAGAAAATCTAGCAAAACACATTCTGATGGGCAGGCTAAACTACATAACAATGTCACTGATCTCTGTAGATGGTCTCTTGATAATAAACTCTATAGACCACAAGAAAACCAATGTAATGGTCTTTGGAACTAAAGTGACCTCAACACAGCCCCTTCCATTGAAAGACAAGCTGACGGCATTTCTAAAGTCTCAGAGATAGAATACCTTGGACTGACGCTCAACCCATCACTCTCCTTTATCACTCACAGAAATAAAATTGACAATAAAGCTTTGGTGCATCTTACATCTTTGCTGCAGAATTGTACACCTTCTTTCACTGTTATTTCCATAAATGTTCTACTTTCAAAACTTGAATATGGTTTTCCTTTACTGGTTCTGCATTCCTCTTATGATATTCAGAGATTACAAATTACACAAAATAAAATCTTCAGATTCATTCTACTAGAAGATCCTGTTCCACCATTGTACCGACTTGATGCCACATAGTTATCAGTAATGGAAAAATCTACCTTTCCTCTCAGCACTATGCTTTTTAAGATCTAAAAATTCCAGTTACTGCCCTCTGCTGAAAACATCACTCCTATTTATATTTAGTAACAATAACTACTCCCAAGATAACAACTTTTCCCTCACCTGTCCACGCTTTGAAACTGTGACTAGAGAAGGAGGCAGACTGGGTCCTGCCATTTGGAACTACCTCCCCATGGAAGTAAAAACCCAGGATGGACTTGAGGCCATTAAACATGCTGTCAAAGACCATCATCTTAAGGTAGCCCATTGTGCCTGCTACTGTGACAATGGTCAATATCAGGTAATAACTAAAAAGATCCAGACTGTTAGGCAACAAGACATTTCCCTGGGGGTTCCTTTTGTTGGGGACACATGTCTCATGTAAAAATCAGTGACAGAGACATATGTCTGTCACAAATGCACTGTGAGCACAGAGAGATATGCAGGGTTATGTCCACAGCTTCACCAGCCATGTGCTCTGGGGAGGGAATAATATCAATGGCCTTGAGGCCCCCTAGAGACAGCAGGCAGTATGGCAGACATAAGCTGCACTGTGCCCAGTGGGCATGTCAGTGGCAGTGAAAATGCAGTGTGCAATGGTCAGTGCCTTTATTGATGGTATGTGTGGACCTTTAAGTCCTTTGCAATGACTAGGGAACACTGTCTAAAATGCATACTGGATCATAGGTGTGACTACAGCAGCATGCATGCTTTACTCCATGTTGTAGGGAACTTTTATATGTTGTAGTTACACAAGCATGTTCTGCGTACCAGGCATTATGTCCCCTGATCTCATGCACTTGGCTCTCATAGCTTTGGGCATGGCACGGCATGGTTCTCTGTGCATGTAGTGATTTGTGATAGTAACATGTCTCTGTAGATACGTCTGTTGCAGAACCTGGAAACCTTGTTTGCTCCTCTGCTAACAGTCAAAGCAGCATTTTATGTTTTTATTACAGATATATCTAGAGTTACCTATGAGTTTTTCTGGAACTCACATTCTGTAATTATGTAAATAGTATGTTTCTGCTCATTTCATGTATATAGCCTTGATTTATACTTCTTGCTTACTCAGATATTTTTACTTTTAATTTTTGATAACTGCTTGAATTTTGACATGCATGTCTTACTCTCATTGTTAATGTAATTACTGGAGCTTTCCTCCTTGGGCTTCTGCTGTAGAGAGGTTATTTTAGCTCAGTCAAACTGTCCCAGTAAACAAATACAAACAAACAAATAAATAAATAACGTTATTGCTGTCCCTAAAGAATTTGCACGGCTTCTATTCCCATATGATGGGAAATGAGTTTATATAATTCTTCAGCATCACTAATAATATAAACCTCTTACACAGATACAATATTTTTAGATGTAACATTTGTCAACTTGGTAAGAATATCACCAGAGTCCGGTATAAACAAAGTATTATATAAATAACAGGTTTCAGTTTATATTCTAAATAGATAGATATAAGTTCAGTCAACTATCTTACCATACTTTTACAGCAGTAATGTATTGAAAAATTATGCCTGTTAGAGAACGTTATAGATTTCATTCAGTAGTATTCCTAGTTTCCCTTTCCATAGTTGTATTTTAATTAAGTTTTAATTTATTCATTAGTTAAGTAAGTCAACTAGCTTATTGTGAATCCTTTCCATTCAGAATGCAGGCCACGAGCGCAAAGGTAACAATTAGTTGGCATGCTTTGTGGATGTGGGAGGAAACTGAAATACCTAGAGGAAAAACCTACACACAAGAGAGAGTATGTTAGCTACACATAGTCTTGCTTAAAAGTCAGGACTGAAACCCTGATCTGGGAGCCATGAGGTAGAGATCTTACCACTGCACCATTATACTGCCCAGCATGTAAGCAATTTGCTTCTTTGTGATGTGTATATATATATATATATATATATATATATATATATATATATATATATATATATATATACTTCATCATAGGTCTCAACCTCTTAAAGAGGCCAGTGTGGAACACAGACCCTAATAATGTGTGACAAAGGGTCAAAATGTGGAACACCTTATTTTTGCACTGCGCGAAACGTGCTATTGCCATGGAGCATGGTAGAAAATCTGTAAAATTCAATAAGACACACTTCTCAGATCCAAAACCTTCTTTTTATAATCTGCAATACCATAACCACACCATAAGTAAATGAAACAGCACTTTACAAAAATAAAAATCATCTTTACTACATTTTCTAAACAGATATATTACAAGTCACACAAATTTTAGTTAGACCAAGTTAAACAGCATCCTGTCAGATGTCAGATGTCAGATGTCAGATGTAGACTTATTGTATGCTGCTGTTGCTTTCTTGGCAGCCTGTAAAACATGTTTTGGCAGCTTAACATCACAGCTGTCCAGTTCTTCATTCATTTTAACTGCCAACAGAGTTCAATGTTTTTACACTCAGAGACTGACGCAGTTCAGTCTTTACTTTCCATACCTTGCTAAATGCTCTTTCAACTTGTGCATTTGAGTGTGGCAAGCAAAGTAGACTCATCATCAGCTGCTTAAAGACTGGCAGTTTTCCGTCAGTACAAAGGTCCCTCAGAAGGTGTGCACAGTAGTTTGACACACATGAGTGGGGCCCATCTACTGGGCCTGTCAGATTTCCTGTATCCTCGATCTGATAATTGGTAAACTCATTGATTAATTGTTCAGTTTCAACATCATTTTCACACACACCCAGATGGAAACCAACATCCCTGACAAGTACTGAAGAAATTTCAAGTTTTTTGGCCAGATTAATAACTAATGCAGTATCTTTCAGTAAGTGGTCCTGCATGGGAAACTTTTTCAGCATTTTCTGCAGCACTGCAGCATAAAAAGCTGTAACTTTTTTTTATAAAAGTTAAATTCAATGATTGTGCCGGCAATATCCTCCTCATGGCTGTTCATGTACTGCTTGATGTCAGAGCCAATATGCAGTTCACTGTTTTGTAGAACACAGCAACTGTCAATCAACACTGACACATCGCTGTATTTGATTAGTCTGACAGCAGTTGTAGATCTGAGGAGTCTGCCAGCGTACCACTGCAAGAGTTTATGCACAGTGGCATGCAGTGTCAGTAGATGACTTTCTCGGCTCTGTAGCTGGATGTTGAACTCCAATAAGGGTTCCAGTGCATACTTAAGAAACAGAGAAATCATATGCACTTCATGACTCTGCATGTTTTTAGAAATTAAGTCAGTCTTAGCAGACCTTGGCTCTGCAGACAGAAAATATGGATTTAGAGCTAGCCACATGTCCAGGGTTCTGTTAATTACCTTACCAAGACTGAGCCATCTAGTAGGTGCATGACTAATGATCTTGAGGGGGTCAGTATCTGTGAACAAAGCAAATTCTTGCAGTTTTTGTTGTCTTTGTGCACTGGAACTGAAATGGCAGTACACATCTGATATAAGTTCTTCAACTGGTGAATGTGGTGCTTTTACAGCAGCCTTACTGCAGAGATCTGCCAAGTGGCACAGACATCCCATGTTTATAATTGTGGGCTTCACCTCCTTTAAACAAGACAGCACAGAATTGTGTTTTCCAATCATTGAGGCAGCATTGTCTGAATAAAAGCTCAAAATTTTAGAATGTTAAATTTTGTCAGAGTGGATATTAAACCATCAAACATTGCTTGTCCAGTTCCTGATACACATTATGGCATATGAAGGAACCTTTGTCACATTTTTGCTTGCCTTTTTGTCAAGGTAACCAACAAGGATCACTGACAGTTTGTCATCTCCCATGTCTGTGCTTTGGTCTATATACACACAGAATGGTGATTTCTGGCAGGCTGCTGCAGCATCATTCTGGTAATGAGGCCCCAGAACATCCCGTGCAATGCAGGCTGCCTTTGTTACTCCACACGTCATTTTCCTAAGAACATCTTGATCCTCTCCACACTTCTTCATAAATTTCAGGATGTGTTCTCCTGCTGCAAATAACAAGTTTTGTTTAGCAAGGAGTTACACAAAACCAACCTCTGCCTCAACCACCTTTGTACTTGCTAAACTCTGAGGTCCAAAGAAACCCACCATAGATCTTCCAGCTGCATGCTTGCAATTCTGCCTGTGTTTCTCACTGTTGGCATGTCATTGCAGATCATGTCGGCCCCCGTGATGGATTGTGAAATCCATGTTACAAGTCTTGCAGAAGGCATATTTCACTCCACGCCTACTCATAGAAAGCCAGTCAAAGGCACTTACCCAACTTGGCTGAAAATTGTGTATCTTCTCTTCTTTGGGTGCGATTTGTATCTACATCCCTGTCCTCATTGTAATCTGGGCTGTCTGTACCTAATAGGTTTGTAAAACACTGGTATTAAACAATGACAAACAAATGGGGCTATAGTGCAGAAAGGAAAATTAGAAAATCTCCTCAAAAGCAAAGATACGAGACAATAGAGCTATAACCTACCCATATTACTGTAAGTTTCCTGACTTTGCACCCTCTTCTCTTGCTCATCTCTGCTCCTTTTGTTTACTATAAAGGCCTGCATGATCAGATTATTCACTTCCTTGCTTTGACAATGACACTTTCACTCCTCTGGTGCTCACTTGCCCACCTAACCAGTGTTGCAGAAGGGAAGATTGACTTTCATGACATTCAGTACTCTCAAAGCACCCTTGATTATATCTCAAAATTCATACCAAGGATAAACACATCCAGCTTAACAAATGCACTTGCAGAATACACACATCATGACAATACTACTTGCATTTTACATTCACCACTTTAGATGTGTTCTACCCTTGTCCTACAGCCAGGTCTGGGCATGACAAAGGTGCCTAAAAAAGGTACTTAAAACCAGGGCCCGCTGTACTTTTACAAGAATGTGCCATTTAAGACATCATGCCTTGGAACAGTTATGACTAAAGAATGCAAAATCAAGTCACACTCTAAAGTTCCACCAGAAAACAAAACTGGATACTTTAAAGCATCTCATTACTATAAATAACTCACTTCTGACATCCATCCTGACATACCTCTCAACCTCTTAGTGCAAGAAATCTGGACAAAACCTAATGTAATAGGGGGACAAGCAGCACAAAAATTGACACACTTTAAATATTGCTCTTATAAACTTAGAAATACTGTTCTTATAAACTAAGAAAGTTGCTAGAATAACAGGATCTTTCAGAGATGTACACTACTAGGGGGACAAACAGCACAGAGGCACTAAATATTGTTCTTATAAACTTAGAAAGTTGCTACAATAACATAATCTGTGCTAGCATACCAGTTCTCAAGGACAGGGAAATACTTGCAGAGATAACTATTGCAGCTAAAACACTTACCTCTGCCTATGTAAACAGCACCAGCAGCTTGCCTCAATACAATCCAAAGACTCCACAAATAATCCACAAAACAAACTCATGACTCCGATTGTCCAGCTCCAGCAGGCAGCAAATAAAACCTCAGCCTTCTGACCAATCTTGATCCACCAAAGCAAGGTCCCTGAAGTCCCTTCAGCTCATTGACTCCTCTCCTGGCAGGCTGGCTTCCAGGTCCTGACATCCCCAAACCGTAGCCGCTCCTTCTTCCTTCTTCAAGGTCTTCTTCCTCCCAAGCTGTTATTGCAAAAAGTAATATCCCTGATTCCTGGAAGCTTTTTTCAAGCCATTATTTTGGCATGAAAAGGCTTCCCAGAATATGACTGGCCTGTATTGGGGAGCTCTCATTGGCTCCCATCCTCCTGAGAAGCGTTACTTGATTGGCTCGTAGACAGAGTTCGCTATTGGCTGTAAATGCAGTCTAAGAGCCAATCAAAAACTGCAGAGCACAGCCAACACTGTGTAATGTGGAAGGGCAGCAGAGCTATGCATTGATTTGTATATCATGATGCCAATTGGCAGTAATTGTGATATGCAAACCAATCAGAATCTGTGTAGTGGAGCCACAGCTGTTCAGTGTGGAACAGCGGAACACTGGCTTCACTCATCCTTGAATGCAGAGTGTTCTGCATAATCTGGAGCACTTGGATGCTCAGTGCTTCATGCAAAATTTAATATAAAAAAAAAAAAGAAATCTGAGAAGCAACCTACATTTCCTGAAATGGAGGGCGTCACCTTACGTGAGGAATGGGAGGAGCTAGTTAAGTGGATGGAGCAGGAGCTGCATATGTTACTTGGAGATGCTGCTAGCAATGATAACGATGAAAGTGCTGTCATTCTGCTTGACCTGGGCTCATAGTCTGGCAAAGACACTTGGGATTGCAGAAATCTGCAGGGCTGTGAGGCTGTCCATATCACATCAGCAGAGGTGGGCCAGATATAGAGGCTGAGAGAGGTGGTGAATTGAGGTATTCGATATTATTGTCTTTGTCAATTTCTGTGTACAAAAAGAAAGTCAGTGTTATAAGTTATGGAATATATATATATATATATATATATATATATATATATATATATATATATATGGATACATACAAAATAGTTGACAGACTCTGCAAAATGCAGGTGCACCCAACAATGTGTGCCACACTGGCTATGTACATGTCTGACTTGGGGGCTGCAAGTTAGTAGGATCCATATCCACAATATTTTACATGACACAACTGACGCTACCTGTATTAGACTCTTTTGCTAGACTTGAAAACACTCCTGTCTGGCCTGAACTAGATGGCAGGCCAGCTGCAAGATGCTAACAAAATTACTAAGGCACCCGGACCTCATGGGTGAGTTGCACTCATGCGTACACTGCACTATTTGCCCATAGTTATGGCAGTGTCATGCATATCCTTTTATTATAAGTATATGCAGTTGGCGTGCATGCATGTTGAGTGAGGATTGTGCTCTTTACATGTGATGACTTCATGGATATCTGACAAGATAACCTCTTTGATGTACAGTTTGCATAGTCTATGTACTACACAGCTTGTACTGTCATAACAAAGACATTGCAGTAGCAGATGCTGGTGTGCAGATTCATTGGTACAACAGATAGGATGCTTATCTTTGGTGCAGTAGGCTTTGGGTTCTATTCCCACATCAGGTAGATTGATTGTTGACACTGCAGTGCAGCATAAGGGAGGTGCTGCACTTCTGAATATATCATCATTCAGATGAGATGTTAAACTGAGGTCTCTCCCTTTTTAATATCTCTAAATGTTTGGGGTTTCTAACAACATGATGGAAATGGATCCCATTCCTAAGTCAAAGTACGATTAAAGTTCATGAAATTAGTATTGTTTCACTCTTTTATGTCAGCCAAAAGTGCTCTTCACAGCACCCGCATTGTGCCCAGTAATGACTCCTTCTGCAATTTGTACAGAGTTACATGTATTGATAGCATATCTAAATATGATTGTAGACTCTTTTTTATAAGACCCACTGCTCCTACTACTGTTGGAACTATTTGGGTATCTTCTTAGATTTATTTTCCTCATGTTTCAAAACTTTCACTACATTTAGGTCTTATGAGGTCAGCAGATATGTGTGGAGTCCCATGATTACAGATCTATACATGTAATCAATTTCATGGAGGCCCATCCCTCCTTCAGAACGATGAATATATAATCTTGGTATGCACTGATATTTATAAATCATTTGGTGGGCATGAAGCATCCTTCTTGTTTTCCTATCTAATCTATCCAACACGTTTTGAGGCCAATCAATCACTCCAAAACTGTAAGTTAGGACAGTATAATCAAATCGGTTTATAGCTTGGATTTTGTTCCTAGATGTCAATGCTGTTTTCAGGATTAATTTAAGTCTTCTAAAATACTCCTTACTAAGTTTTATTTGCATTTGTTCATGTTTTATTGTTGATCCTTCATAAATTCCCAAATACTTATACACTCCCTCTTGCTCACATTTGTTTTATATCACATTTTTGTCCCAAACTGATGCTTTCTTGGTGCTGCAGTTTTCCTGCTTTAAAAGTTGCTTTTGCACATTTATCAAGAGCAAATGACATTCTAATATCATCTGAAAAAGTTTTGACATCTTGAAGTTCTACTTTCAGTTCCTCATCTGATAAGCTATACAGTTTCAAATCATCAATAAAGAAAAGATAAGAAGTCTTTACACTATGTTGTTTTCTGGGAACCAGATTATAGCCATGGCCTAATCTGTTAAGTAGACAGCTTCGTGGGATAAGGGTGAAGCAGAATAGCAGTGATGACAGAGAGTCACCCTGGAATATCCCCCTTTGAACTTTAATTCCTGGGATAATAATCTGTCTTTTATCATGGCTTCATTGCAAAGTGGTCTGCCATTGTTTCGTGGTCACTGTAATGTAGTTGGACAGTGTAGGGTGTATCTTATACATTTTAAGCACTCTTTTATCCATGAATGTGGGATACTATCAAATGCTTTTTTTGTAATCAATCCATGCCATACTTAAATTCTTCCCCTTTTTACAGTTCTCCACTATGACTTTATTTAACAGCAAATGATCCTTTTTTCCATATGACTTTCTTTTATTGCCCTTTTGTTCTATTGCCATAATTGAGTTTTCTTCTAAATGACTAAAGACTCTGTCAGCATAATTTCCAGTGTATAGTTTATATGTCGTCAGAAGGCAAGTTATTAGGCTATAATTTTTAGGGCAGCTTGCAGGTTCACTTTTAAGTAGGAGCATTGCTTTTCCTGTTGTTAGCCAGGTTGATGTCTGTTCAGGGTGTGCATATAAATAGTTCTTACTCATGGCTAAATCTTCATGCAAAGATGTTAATACTTTTAACCAGAAATTAGGTACTGCATCTGGGCCTGGGGTTTCCAATTTAGGCTTTCTTAACTTTGTTTCAATCTCTCTTGCTGTTACTTCATCCCATTTTATATCCTGTACTGTTAAACTTCTTATTCTTTCTTTATCTTCTTCTATCCAATTTGCATCTTTGTTATGTTCCACAGGATCTTCATAGATACTTCTTCAAAATGTATCTATTTCTTTTTTTCTGGTCTTTCAAATCCTTTTACCTTGTTTCCCAATTCTCTATAAAACTTTTTTGGGTCATCAATAAATTGCTTATTTTGTACTTTTCTTTTATATTTATCTGCATATCTACTAAATTTTTCCGCCTGTGCTGAGATATTTAGTTTATTTGTGGTAGTGCATGATAGATCCTGATCTGTTCTAATACTATGCATGGCTTTTATCATGTCTATCTTTCTAAGTATTTTTGTTGATCTTTTCCCACTCCTAAACTCTTTTAACAGTGACACTTCTTGTTTTAGTTTCTTTATAGTTTTTTCTATTCAATACTTGAATGATGGTATTTGATTTTTCCCCTTTCTCTTCCTCACTTCCCTGTTTTCTTGTGATAGAATTTTATCAGTTATTAATTTAGCTGCAGAGTAATATATCCTGTTTACTTCTGTTATATCGCATGGATCTCTATGGACAGTTCTAATTATTGTGCTCATTTGTTTTATCAAACTTCTGACTTTTGGGGTTTTATTGACCTTCTGCAGTTGATTTCTTTCATTGATCTTAATATGTTTATCTCTATTAAGTCAAGCAATTCTTCTCTTAGCTCGTTTTCTTCTAAACTGAGGGGACATTTTTTTGTTTCCATTTCCTGTGGGCATTCTGTAGAAAGTTCTATTGCATCTGCCTGTGGTACCTTGTCTTCAAGTTCATCCTGTGCCATCCGTTGCTCAGGCATATGAGAACTCACTGGCCTAGCACTCCTCAACATTAACTGTGTCAGAGTTTCGACAGTTTCCTGTTCCTTCCCTTGCCATCCAGCTTCAAGTGAATGTTTATGCTCATTTCCTATGGAAGACTCCAAAATATCTTCATATAGCACCTGGCCAATTGCTTCCTGTTCCACTGGTTTCCCCTTAATTTGGAGTTCCATTGCTTTATCCTTTTGTAGTGTTTTCTGAATTAGATTTTCTACACTGAGTCCTTCACATCGGAGGTACTCCATAACCTCAGTTTCTATTTCTTTAACTCCTCCATTACTGATCTCCTTTTCTACTTTTCCTCTTTGTCTTCTTATTTTTTTGTTTTTGTATTGTAAAGTTTTCCATGTCTGGATTCCATTGCCTTTATTTCTCTTCAAATATCTTTGGTGCTCCTCTTTTTGTATTGATTCATTTTGCTTTCTCCTTTGCATAGATATTACACCATATTAACTCTGTTTTTCTTTCCCATGTCCATATTTCTTCTTTAGACATCTCTTCTTCCTGTTTCTCCTTACTTTGGGGACTTGTTTCATCATGCTGTGATGTAACCTGTGTTATACCTTCTGCATCAAATCCTTCACTTCGCAGGCACTCCATAACTTCAACTTCTATTTTTTTTTTAACTTCTACTTTACTAATCTGCTTTTCTACATTCCCTCTTTGTGGTATTATTTTTTTATTGTGAAATTTTCCATGTCTGGATGCCTTTGCTTGTATTTCCCTTTGAATATATTTGGGGCTGCCTTTTTTATGTTGATTAATTTGGCTTTTGCCTTTGCATAAATATTGCACCATATCAAATCTCACTTTCTTTCCCATGTCCATATTTCTTTTTTATATTTTTCAAAAATATCTAGGTTTTGTTCTTTATATTTTTGCACTTCCTCAGATGCTTCCTTTTCCAAACAGATCAAAGTTTCTTGGTCTATATACTGTTTTTTAAACATCTGTTGTATTAATGACCTCACATTTTTATTTGAAGTTTCTGACAGTTTTTCTTGCGGAAGTATTTTTCTTTCCTCTAATTTCCCTATTAAACTTTTTGTATATCTTGTGTCTGGAAATTTTGGGCTTTTTGCATAATAGTAACAATACGTAATTTCTTTCTTATCCTAAATAGTCAGTTTTTGTGATTTTTGTGGACTGCTATTTCCTTCTACAACAGGGGGGCCATTCTCCCCTTGGGCCTGGCCCCATTGTAAGAATGTTTCCATATTTTGAGGGTTTTACACTGTCATTTTTTCCTGTCCTGACACCACTGCACCTACTAGGATTGGGCACTTTCTTATCCTGGGTCTTGTGCACCCAGCTATCTTTTTTATTTTTTTATCTACTTCTGTCCATGATATATGCTACATAAATACATTCTATATATCAGTGTTGCCTTGGTGAGATTTTGTAGAAAACAGGGTCTACTTGGTGAAGGTACTCACCAAGACTAGAGGATAAATTCATTTTCAGCCCTACTACTCTCCTTTGCTTGCTGACTTTTCATCTTTCCATTCAGACCCCCTTTTCATCTCTCCTTTCAGACCCAATACTTGAGCTGATAGCTCAGGTGGATTTAAAAGATCCCACAGCACCTATGAAAAAGAGTAGGGGTTCTTTAACACAAAATAACCATTCATTATTTACAAAATATACATATTTACAAGTGCATATCTACAAATTCCAATTTACCATCATTATTGTTATTCTTCCATAATTGAATCCCGCTCCTTCTTTCATAACCATAATCTATTTTTTTGCAATATATCAGCCAAAATTCATTTCCCATTAAACAAAATTTAATTCAGTCTTTTGTCCCAAATAACCCATATTACATACAATACATTCTCACATATTCTTTTGTTTTGTTTTTATAATATCCACACATAGTCATATTCATATCCATATCTATATTGTTTATGTTATTAATATTCTCAAGAAAAGTTTCTTCACACAACATTTTTCAGAGTTTAACCACTCTTTTAGATGAAAAAAAAATGTTTATGTTGTCTCTTCCTCCCCACAAAATAAACACAATCTTTCAACTTTATTTTTTATAGTATATTCCCATTAACTTATAACTTATTTATTACCAGTCTCCATAGGAAACCTTGATACCCTACAATCTTATTACACCACTATTTTTTTTACTTTAATAGCTTTCATCACTTATTGTGTTAAATCTTCCCATGGATTTACATAACAATATTTTTTCATTACATTATTATACCACATCCTTCTATTCTTCTCTATAGCATCAACTTTCATTTTCCCTATTCACATTTCTTCTCAATAATTTTTAATTTCTTTATTTATATAATCTTTACCTTATTTTCATATTCTTATTCTCATCATACCCCCAAATTATTGCTATTTGTTTTTAAAATTTTCATTATTATTTTCTCATTCACTTAATTTACCCACTTTAATAATTGATGCACATTTAAAGAAGCACAATAAACAACTGGATTTAATAACCACTACCCCCTTCATCTTCACTCATATACAACATACCTATTTCCATTGGCTTAATCTTGAGTGCCATATGAAAGAAAACACTAATTGCACAATTTCCTTTTTATTTTTTTTGGGAGGGGGATCATATAAACATTTAACATATATAAGTTCATAGGTTTATAGGTTTATACTAGGCTATCTGCCCTAAGGCATTTATAAGCCTAGCCCAAAGTTTTGTGGCTTACGCCACCCCTTATGTTAAAAAATACTGTGCCCATTAGTTTGTTGTGCCTCTGTCCAGCAGTGACACAGAGATGATTCCCGGGGTAAACCTACAATCTCCCATCCACCGGTCAAGATTTCTCTTGAGCAGAGCCAGCGAGGTGCTCTGTCTCACATGGGCTGGGATTCTATTCCACAGCATAGGGAGTCTCTGGGTGACAAATCTATCCCTCCAGCATGTCCTATTTATATCCGTGCTAAGGTTTAAGTTGCTTGCTCTAGTGGATCTGGTAGATTTGGATTTTTTGAGGTGGAGCATGTCCATTAATTCCGGGTTGGACATGGCCTTGTATGTCAGGCACAGGTCACCTCTGAGCAGGCGGTATGCGACTGAATAGAGCTGGAGTTTCTTCAGTCTGGCAGCATATGACAGATTTTGGAGTCCCTTTATCCTTTTGGCGAAGAACTTTTGGGGTCTCTCCAATTGCTGCAGGTGTCGGGTGAGATACATCCCGAATGGGGCATTGTACTCGATCATTGGTCTGATAAGTGAAGAGTACAGGGGAACAATGACCTCACTTGATCTGGATGTGAATCCCTTCATGATCAGGTGGGCAATGTAGAAGGTCTTTCTAACCACTTTAGCAATGTGAGTGTCAAAAGAAAGGCCACTGTCAACCTGGATCCCCAGGTCCCTGATAACCTCTTCTGTGCTTAATGGATTGCCACCTATATGGTAGCTTGGGGTTACCTTGTTTTTCCCGAAGGGTATGACTATACATTTTTTGGCATTTAACTTCAGGCCATGGCTCTGGCACCAGTTATCAGTTTCCGTGAGACCCTCTGAAGGATATCTGTGTCCGATGTACTTTCCACTATGGCCCAGTTTGCAGTCATCTGCAAACTTTGTCAGCCATAGTCCTCCTATGTTTGCCTGTACTTCTGAGAAGTAGATGCCGAACAACAGGGGGCCAAGGACTGAGCCCTGTGGGACCCCACTTGTGACCGGCTTGGAGTCTGACATGGCACCAGCAACTCTAACCCTGTGGGTTCTGTCCTTTAGCCAGTTTGCAACCCATCTTGTGACATATGGGTTTACATTTAAGCTGGTAAGTTTCTCTATAATACCCGAGTGGGGTATTGTGTCGAAAGCTTTTGCAAGGTCAAGGTAGGCTGTATGGACTGCCTTTCCCTCATCAATGGCCTTGGTGACTGTTTCAAAGAAGTCGACCAAGTTCAAAAGGCATGATCTGCCCTTGACAAAGCCAAACTGGGTCGGGTCCAATGTCTGCAAGTCCCCTATGTCTTTGTTTATGAGTTCCATTATGATCCTCTCCATAGCTTTGCAGACCAGGCTTGTTAAGCTTATGGGGCGGTAATTTCCAGGGTTCGTAGAGGTACCGCCTTTGTGGAGTGCTATATGAGTGAATATGCTATTTTCTCCATTAAAACAGAATTCACCAGATAAAACCTTTTCTTGAATGCTAATCTGTAAGTCTGTATAAGACATATTTATTTTATTAAACTCTCCCATTGCTTTATAACTACACAGTTTTCTGCAAATTTAATCCCTAATGAAGATACTTCATTCATTGAAAAATATACCCCTTCAGTTTTCACATCACCCAAACCTTTACTTTTATCTTTATTCAAGGTCATTCTAATTTCCTTTAAACAGCCATTCAGACAAACCAAGACTTCATTCATCAATATTTTATTCTTAGCAATTACAACTATATCATCTGCATATGTCAACACAATGGGAAATACCACTTTGTTTTGCATCACATATGTAGCATCTTTCATTTTATAAACCACTTCACTCACTGCAACATTCATTACTGATGTAAACAGTATCCCACTCATGGGACATCCTTGTCTTATACCACCTTTATGCATATTTCTTTACTAAACCATCCATTCCCTAACACTCTCACTCTATTATTTTGATATGCTGACATACATACTCTTTTAATTCTACTAACTAATCAATACTTCCCTATAACATCCCAAAAAGTATCATGCTCTACTATATCAAATGCCTTACTAATATTTACTATCATAAGTTTCACATCTTCCTTTATATTTATGATATCATCCACAATTTCTTTAACCACCAATAATAATTCCTGACATCACTTCTCTTTTATACAATATACACTTTCTTCCATAATGTCCTTCATCACTCCTTCCATTCTCCTCTGCATTATTCTTATGAAAAATTGTAATCTGTATTGTTTAATGTGATGGGTCTCCATTTTTTATTTCATTTTTTTTTGTCTTTCTTCCATATACATTTTAATATCCTGCTATATAACTCTTCATAAACAAACTCTTCTTTCAACCATTCATTCAAAACATTTACAAAATGCTATCTTTGCTAATCATTTAATATCTTGTACATTCCATACCCTATACCATCTGGACCTGATACTGAATCAGCATTTACCTTCCTAAGTACTCATCTGATTCACTAACAGTAATTTATTTTTCAAAATTTTAAATTTTTTACTTTCCATCCTTTCTTACTTTCTGTCTTTTTACTCTTATACATATTTCCTACATGCTGTACTACAATACTCATAATTTGCTCTTGTGTTATTTTACCTCTCTTTTTAGATTTTTCATTTCCCTCATTATACTAATAACCTCTATTATTATTTTACCCAAAAATGCAGATGCTTCCTCCCTTCTCCCTTGTATATAATATCACTGTTTAAACACTGATGTCTTATTTTTCATCAGTTTCTTTTATATGCTTACTTTTCCTTATCATAATACTCTCTTGTATTTATCTCTAAATTCTCCAATACATTTCTATACATCTTTTTATATTTCACTTTCTCTTACTTTCTTTACGTAATCCTGCCAAAGTAAAAACACTTTTTGTATTTCTTTTTAAATTCAGTCCACTATTCAAACCAATTTTTATAAAAGTCCTTCATGGTCATATGATCCCTCCATAATTGCAATACTTCCCACTCTCCAAATTTATCCCATAATGTATTATTTATTCTTTTACTTCCCTTCCTATTCTAATATACTCCCTTTCTCTCATCACCTCCATCCAAAAACCTGCCTCTACTGTATCACCATCTGCTGTGCCCAAACCTTCTGATAGTACAAAATAATCAATTTTGGATCCAATTTCCCCTCTTCTAGGAGACCATTAACTTTTATTCCACACAGCTAACTTACCAAATGTTATCACTTCTTGTATTTTAACATCTTTCCCATTTTTTACATTTTCCCCTTAAATCACAATTAAAATCCTCTGCATTAATACTTTTTATGCTAAGTACCACATAATCTAATGTTTGTTGAAACAGATTATTTATTTCTTTGCCATTTTCACTTCATGTCCTTACCCATCCCATCCTTACCAGTATTACATTTTATATTTTACTGTTTTTTCACACAATACAGCCACTCCAGTATAATATTAACATATTAAATTCCATGTTATTTTTCTACCCCCCCAGTTTTGCTGTTTCCTTCATTTGTCAGAAATCTTACATCCTCTATAAGAATCATATGTACATCACATTCAGCACACCATTCCAGTATCCCTTTCCTTCTTAAAATATTAATAATATTATTCACATTTACTGAAACACTCTAAAATTATTAATTTTCCTTCTTTTTAAGCTGAAAGGAAGTATTTTATTTTTTTTTTCTTATTTTTCTATTCTATTCCCCTACTGAATATTTTTCTGAATTTATCTACAACTGTTTCTTTATCCTCAGAATCAGATTTTTCACTATTTTAATTAACTGAAACACATCTAAAACTATGCCTTACCTTTCTTTTTAATCATTGGCGAGGTATTTGTAAATCTTTTTTTCTTACTCTTATCCTAGCACCTACAATATTTAAGTTCCTAGCATTCTTTATACCCTGACTTGTCACTTTCAATTTCTTCTTCATTTTCACCACTCTCAGTACAGTTACTATCATCCTCCTGAAATATAATTTTTTTATCTAAGTCATCTTTTCTTACTTTATTCACTTTTCATTAATACTTTCCCCTTTCCTGTACTTCTTCATTACTATCAGACATTACAGTATAATCCTTTCTTCATCATCTTGCTTAACGTTATATTCTTGTTCTTTTTACAATCAAACCAAAATGCCCTTCACTTTTACATATACATTCCTTTTACACTTATTCATACAACCTTTCCCTGGCATTGACTACATCTTATTTTTGTACACTCCTTTTTCAGATGATTGAAATTCTTAGGAAAAAAAAAACATGTTCAGCTGACCCATACACAGGTCCTTTTACATTTTATAATATCATCCACTTCCCACCCCTCATTCCAAATATCCTTCTCATCTTTAACTTTCAAAATATCAGAAATTGAATATTACATAAATTAAAAATAATTTTTAATATATTTTAACTCAATTCCATTAGAAATTGAACAAACATTTTTTAATTGAATTCCTTGCCCAGAAAATATAAATTCATTCCAAGTGTAACAGTCCTTTTTCAAAATTAAACAAAAATCTTTCCATTAAGTCTTCAGCCTCAAATGTTAAGTCACAAAATGTATCTTTCCCCAAATGAATCAAGGATCTCATGTATTTTGCTTCAAAACTCAAAGGTAACACTAAATTATCCCATACAAAATATATGTCTATTATATCTTCTTTCTTATCCAAACAACAAACATTTTTTTTTCTTTTTAGTAAAGTATGCAGTACCTTTCATTCTTCCAACTGCATTAGCATACGATTTCCCAGATTGCATTGCACCTGTAACATTATATCTGTCCACCTCATGACTCATTTCCTTTCCTCTCAACTTGCTGTCCATTTTGAAAACCTTCTCCATTATATCCAACCACAAAATATCAGACTCTTCTGCAGGATCACCTTTGTTCAATAAAGCAATCAGTTTTTTATCATGCAGATCTTTAGAAAAATTTTAATTTACAACAACTTCAAAATCCTGAGGTTTAAAGTCAGCTAAATGCTATTTATAGAAAAAAACAGGCAAAATGTGAGCAAACCCACAAAGTAAAAATGCACCAAAATACCAGCACAGAAGGCAAAAGGTAAATCAGAGGCAGTAAACCAGCGATTCAAAAACTTGTAAAACTTTAATAAAAGGTGAGCGCTTTCGCAGTGAGACCCACTGCTTCTTCAGCCAACCAAAAAATACAATGCACTCTTAAATACGCAAGTACTTCCTTCATCATCCAATAAAAACAAATCCTGTATAAACAAATTTGAATAACTAATTAAAACACCTATCTTAAAGAGAAAGCAACATCAAAGCACTTATGGACATTACTTCAGTTTCCTGGCTTTAAGTACATGTTTCAGGGGGACACAATCATTGAGGCCATAGCCTCTATGTGCACCCAATCACAAAATTCATTGAAATTCTGCATTTTCATTTTTATCAGTAATGTTCCCCAACGTCATGCCAGTTTCCACAACATGCAATACTTGAAAAAGAAAAATATGATTGCTTCCTTCCTGAATCGTGTGCTTGGCTAGTGCACTAAAGTCCAATCCCTTCTTTGTGCAATAAAAATGGTCTCTCATTCTCTCCCTCAACCTGCGGTTGGTTTTACCAACATAGAATCTGAAGCATAGGTTCATAGGTTGGTACTAGGCTATCAGCCCCAGGGCCTATACAAGCCTAGCCATAACAAGTCGGTAAACAAGAAACTCGGGTCCATGTATAGAATTAAGAACTTCCTAACCCCACACACTAAATTAACCATTGCCCGGACTCACCTCCTTTCCACACTCCTCTATGCCTCCCCGATATTCTCCTTCCTTAATAAAAGAGAACTCAACAAACTATCTACAACCTATAACCACATAGCTAGATTTATAACAGGAATGCCCTATCGTACACACCACTGTAACAATCTCAGAACACTACATTGGTTAGAACTACCTAACATTCTCAAACTCAATCAACTTATTGAGGCATTCAAAACAATCCACCATCCTGACAAAACCCCCGCAATGACCAAAATATTCATTCCCTACTCTAACCTTACATCCCTTAGATCTTCCAAAAGCCTACAAATTCAAACTATTAAATCTAACAATTCAGGTGGTGAAGCACTCTACGCTAATTCCATTGGAAAATCCTGGAATGCCCTCCCAAACAACCTAAGACACGAGACCTCACTCAACCAGTTCAAAAAACAACTCAAAGATCTACTAAAATCGGATTGGTTATGCCCATGTTCTAATCCTGATTAGTAGCAAACAGCCAACTTCTATCTATTATCCATCCAATCCATAATTCAAGGGTCTTCATTTGTAGTTAGGATACTCCAACTACCTAAGAATGTTTCTACTATTTAAATTATCTGTATAACCCTTTTAACTGTTCATGTGACTTTGAAAGTAATACTTTGTATTCTGATCTCCTGTTGTTTATTGTCATAACTACCCTCTATGGAGCTTTTCTCCCCGGGCCTCTACTGAAAATGGACATGTATCCAGTTGGACTAGCCCGGTCAACAAATGTAAAATAAAAAAAAAATAAAAATAAATAAAAAAAAATTCCCTGCCTATTTCTTCCCACACTATTTACTTCCCTGGACTAGCAGGATGACTGATGTGATCCCCGGGGTGAATTTCCTTTCTCCCATCCAATCATCAAGGTTCCTTCTAAAGAGAGCCAAAGAGGAGCTCTGCTTGACATATATGGGCAGTCTATTCCAGAGTCTGGGGAGTCTCTGGGTCAGGAACCTATCCCTCCAGCATGTTTTGTTTATTGTGATAACAAGGTTTAGATCCCTGGAGCGTGTGGCTCTGAGGGATTGGGATTACTTTAAGTATAGCATGTCCAACAGCTCTGGGTTTGACATGGCCTTGTATGTTAAGCAAAGTTCGCCTCGGAGTAGACAATATGTGACAGAGTATAGCTGGAGTTTTTTAAGGCGTTCAGCATAAGGCATCTGCTTTAGGCCTGTGATTCTTTTAGTGAGGTATTTCTGCGGCCTTTCCAGTTGTTGCAGATGTCTTGAGAGGTACATACCAAATGGGGCATTGTATTCTATAATGGGTCTAATGAGGGATGAGTACAGTGGAATAATGACCAACTTTTTTCTGGATGAAAACCCTTAGTGATGAGGTGTGCCACGTAGAAGGATTTCCTGACTGTTGTGGCAATGTGGTTATTGAAGGTGACACCACTGTCCACCTGTGCCCCTAAGTCTCTTATCACACTTTTGGTGTTTAGTGTACTGCTACCTATGTGGTAATTCATGGATACATGTTTTTTCCCAAAGGGGATAACTATACATTTCTTGGGATTGAGCTTGAGCCCATGGCTCTGGCACCAAGTATCTGCTTCTGTAAGGTCCTTTTGTAGAGTATCCACATCATTTGGGGATTCAATAATGGCTCCCAGTTTGCAGTCATTTGCGAACTTTGTTAGCCAGAATCCCTTAGTGTTGGCCTGTACTTCAGAGAAGTAGATGCCAAACAAGAGAGGTCCCAGGACTGAACCCTGAGGTACTCCACTTGTCACTTGTCTGGAGCTGGATTTGGAGTCAGCTACTTTTACGGTGTGGGTTCTGTCAGTAAGCCAGTTGGCAACCCATCGAGTGACATATGGATTAATGCCCAGCTTAGTAAGTTTATCTATGATTCCAGAGTGGGGGATGGTGTCAAAGGCCTTGGCAAGGTCCAGATAGGCTGTGTGGACTGCCTTACCCTCATCCACAGCTCTGGAGACTGATTCAAAGAAGTCATTCAGGTTCAAGAGACAAGATCGGCCCTTCACGAACCCAAACTGGGTGCAGTCCAGTGTTTTAAGGTTGCCAGTGTCTTTGTTTATAAGTTCCATGATAATAAATTCCATGGCCTTGCAGATCAGGCTCGTCAGACTGATGGGGTGGTAGTTCCTGGGATCCAAGGTGGATTCTCTCTTGTGGAGTGGGATAACTGTAGCTCTGCGCCACTCAGAGGGTATGATTAAACATGACACTTAGGTGAGGTGCCATTTCATTTTGTAGTTCATGTAGTACACAGCCCAGGATGTCATCTGGTCCCATGGATGCTGTATTTTTAGCTTTGGAGAGTGCGTTTTTTACCTGTGTGGCCATTATTTCCAGAATTTGGCAATCTTCCGGTATTGAGATGGGCCATTTAGGGGGTGAGAGGGGGGGTGAAGTTGGCACTGAATCGATCTGCCAGGATATTGGCAATATCCTTGGGATCAGTGTATTTAATGCCATTCTGTTGTAGCTCAGAGCAAACATGAGCATTGCCATTTAGATTCTTGACATAGTTACAGAATGCCTTGTGGTTGTCTTTGGAATCTTTGGCAAATTTACTTTTGTAACTAGCTTTGGAGGATTTTATGAGGGATCTCAGCTTCTTACTGAGGCTGGTAAGGGAGTTTTTTGCATCCTGGGATTTTCCTCTTTTCTGCAACAGTTTCTTTCTTCTGTTGTATAATTTGTTTATGGCAGGGGACCACTAGATTGGCTTCCTTTTTTTGGAGGAGAGCATCTTGGTTCTATTTGGGATGGCACGATTCATGCATGAGTGGATGTGCTTGTACAGTGCCTTAGTGTATGACTCAGCAGTCAAACTTTCAGTTCCCGTCTGCATGGGTGTCATGAAGTTTGTAACTTCTGACTTGAGTAGCATGAAGTTGGCTTTGGAGAAGTTTTTTATGGAGGTTTCCTCACTGGGGGGTGGGGGTGGGATGTGGATGTTAAGGATGATTAGCTTATGGCCTGACGTGATCAACGAGGGGGTGACCATAGGTGTGGAGCATCGATTTCCCATGTTGGTAATGACCAGGTCTAGGATATTGGAGCACACTGTAGAAAAACAACAGCCACAAGAATCCACCAAAAGGTTTTATTATAAAACTCTCTCTCTCTGACGTCTCTGCCAAAGCCTTCAAGGAGTATAAGTCACAAGAAAAAATATACCATTATATATTCTCATACAAATACTAATTACCTAATCACACATTAACAATCAATCAAGCAATGCTTTCCAATTAAAGTCTTCATTCAACCCAAATGGAGACATTGTTTTAAATTTTAAAATATACATAGCTTCTTTCTGTAGTAAAAGTGATTTAACATTTACATTTTGATATGTAGAAAGACAAACCTGTTCCAAAACAGTTCCTTTAAGATAATTACTATTGCCCCCATGAAATTGTAAAAAATGTAAGGCTATCGGGCTTTCCTCATTCCCATTATTTATATCCCTGATATGCTCTAGGAGCCTCACCTTAAATGCCCTTTTAGTTTCTCCAATGTGAATTTTTTTACATGGACA
Source organism: Protopterus annectens (assembly GCF_019279795.1). Taxonomy (NCBI): domain Eukaryota; kingdom Metazoa; phylum Chordata; order Ceratodontiformes; family Protopteridae; genus Protopterus; species Protopterus annectens. The sequence goes on from NC_056725.1 coordinate 356,403,530, forward strand.
TTGTAAGGAATACACAACACCCACAGAGTTACAATGAAAAAAGTTTTTAGTGTTAAATTTAATATTATTAATAGAAGCAAAGTATGGTACAATAAACTTACAAGCTTTACACTTTCCACAAGAATATGTACCAACTTTGTCAAGTTCTTTATATAGGGCAAGTGGGGGTAAACTAAACTTGCTTCTAACCAGAAAATCTTTAATATTTTTACCCCTACGATAGGAGAATTTCAAGTTTAACTTTAACCATGGCTGAACACTATTCAAGGAACACAAATAATTCCAAAATTGAATAACAATTTCAATAAATTTCATAGTGAAGCAGCCAAAAGTTGTAACAAAATATATAGTCTCCCTTCTCTCCTGAGATCTATCATACAAATTAAAGTGAGACCCAGAAATAACAGGAAATTGAGAACCAGTTTGTTTTTTACTATTAAAAAGCCTGTTGTAACTATTGCTTAATATTTTATTACTATATCCCCGGGCAGAAAATGATTCCACCATGGAACATAATTCTTTATGGAATATTTCAGACCTATTACATAACCTATAAATTCTTAACATTTCCCCATAGGGGAGAGCATTTAATGTATGCAGGGGGTGGCCACTCATCCCATGTACATACTGGAACCCCCCCCTTCAAACTTCCTATTTAAAGAAGTCACCAGATTAATGCCATCAGAAATATCTAATACCACGTCCAAAAAAGGAACAATTGTCCCAACTTTCAATCCATCAAATTGTAACATATATCTATTGTCATTAAGGTCAATAAAAAATCCCTTATAGCAGAATTACTACCATCAACTAAAAATATCAAATCATCAACATACCTATAATATTTAATAACATGTGTATGCAAGAAATTATGTTTGTAAATAACTTCCAACTCAAACAACCCCATAACAAGATTAGCATACATGGGGGCAAATGCAGCCCCCATGGCCGTTCCCTGTAACTGATGGTATATGGTGTTATTGAATTCAAAAAAATTATGAGTTAAAGAAAAATAAATAAGTTCAATTATATACTCTGTGGTTGGGGAATCCCCTAAAAAGAACCTAATAGCTTCCATACCAAACTGATGTTTGATATTGGTATATAGGCTCTTTACATCAATAGTAACCCACAGCATATTATGATTCAAATCAACATTCTTAACTTTCTCCAAAAAATCAAAAACATCTGTAATATGGGATGGTAACTTAGTTACATAGGGTGTAAGAAAGTGGTGCAAAAAAATGCCAAGGTTGTGCAAAAAATAATGACAGCCTGAAACTATAGGCCTACCCGGAGGTTTAGACAAATTTTTGTGTATTTTGGGCAAACAGTAGACTAAAGCCATGGAACAACCTTCTACTTTAAATTTGTTCTTAACATCTGCCTGACAAAAATACCCTAGTCTAACACCTTTATTGATAAGTTCCAGGTATTCATTAATAGATGTAACATACACATTTAGATCTACTACTTCATATGTGCTAGTATCATTCAGGTGGTCCATACACATAGTTAAATAATTAGTAGAATCCATGACTACCAATTTATTACCCTTATCAGATGGCTTAAATATGATATCATTCATCCTACTAAGCGCCAATAGGGCCTGCCATTCAACAAACTGCATATTATAGTCAATATTCTGTTTGTGGCCCATAAACTCTTTATAAGCAACCTCAGTAAAATGATTAATCAAATTAATACAATGGCATACATCCACATTAAGACTATTAGGAATAAAACTGTTTGAAGAAGGAACATTAGTGGTATCAAATTTGCAATAAGCATTTACTGCATCATCTGACACACACACAAATAAAAGCTATCCGACAAACTACTGTTACCATCATTGCACATAGTAGACTGAAAATGTTGATTGTTATATTTAAAAAAATATTTCAAATGCAATTTTCTGCCAAATAAATAAACATCCTTTTGGATATCATGTAGCCTTGTAACTACAGTGGGAATGAATTTCAACCCCTTGTTCAACACAGACATTTCTACATCATTAAATTCATAGCCTGATAGATTAATGACATATTCCTTAGTATTAATGGAATTATAGTCAAAATTATAATCACCGTTTGCCACGTTTGAATCCCCCCTGTCCAAAACGGTGGCCCCCTGAATATGAAAACTGTTCACGTGAACGCTTCTGCCCTTGAGCGTTCTGGAATGAAGAGGTAGAGTCTCCACGAAAAGTTTGACGGAAATTGTCCGTTTGTTAAGCTGCTGGAAGTAATGGATATTCGGAATCAGTGTTGTCTTCTTCGAATGAAGTGAAACCGCCTTCCGACGCTGAAGAATTGTACTGATGATTACCAACAGTACCTTGTTGAAACCTAACTTGCTTGCGCCCCTTGTTACGATTAGCTCTGGAGATGAAACCTCTATTGGTTTCATAATCGTGTACATCACGTAATAGCTTTCCCTTTTTCCTGTCGATTAAAGTAACCTCATAGTCTTTCAACTTCAGATTAGTTTGTTTCAGAAATTCTTCAAATGTAGAAATAGGCACACTGCTTGTCAAATCAGCACAAAGTTTTTTATTTCTGAACACAGTTCTTTCTGTTTAAGCTGATCACGCTCTACTAAAATATGCAACCATTCGGTCACACATTTATGGGCAGCATGAACCCATCTCTTATGAAAAGCACAGTCTAGATCTGATGATAGATCAAACGGAGTAGTGGGGTCCTTAAAAACTCTAAAACCCCTCGGCGTAGTTTCAGTCTCTAAATATTTCTGTAAACCACAGATGTTATAATAGGTAGCAGTCTCCTTCCACATTTTTTTCTCAAGTTCATCGAACATTTTATTTTCTGTATTAACAACTAATGGCAGTTTTCTACCCACACTAGAGAATGGGTTAGAAGACCGCTTGTGCCTGTCCTCATCCCATTTCTCCCAAACAGAATTGTTTTCAGTCCCACTTCTCTGAGGGGCTAGAATATTGGAGCCCCTGGTGGGACTATGGATTAGTTGATCCAGGGAATTGGAATTTATGAATTCCAAGAACCATTGAGCAAAGGTGTTGGAACACGAGTAGTTTTCCCAGTTAATGGCAGGGTAGTTGAAATCACCCAGTAATAGGGTGTTTGGTTGTATATTAATATTTTCCAGTATGTTTAGAAAGGTGTAGTGAGAATCTTGGGGCATGGTGGGGGATCTGTAGCAAGCTACAATTTGGATTGCAGTCTTACCTAGTGTTAGTTGCACCTGGAGAATTTCAGACACATTGTGTTGGGCAACTAACCTGGTGGTGTGAATATCCTTGGTGAATATGGATACTCCTCCACCTTTAGTGTTTCGATCCTGGTTTGGTGGCTGAAAAGTGTGGTAAGAGTAGAAGCCTGGTATTGCAGGAGTGCTCTCTGGAGCCTTGAACCAGAGCTCAGTTACTGCACAGATATCGATTTTCTCCATTTTTAGGAGTGCCTCAAGATAGTGCATTTTGAGGTTTAGACTTCTAGCATTGAGTAGCATTACCTTCAGATTTTGCATGCTTGTACCTGTTATGGTGGTGGTTTTGTCCTTTGAACTTTGCCTAAAAAGGCACTATAGGGGTGGCAAGAGCCTTAGCCAGTAACCTGAATCCCAGGGGCAACAGGTGCAGACCATCTCTGGCAAAGCATCATGGTCTGTCGATCATGTCGTCCTAGGCAGACAGATACTGGATCCCCTTTGAATGACACCAGAAGCTTAGCCAATTGTTGAAGTCAATCATTTTGTCCTTATATTGTGGTATCATTCTGGGCGAAGACAGGATGCTACTCAGGGCTAGGGTCATACCTGCCTGGGCCACATGATCCAAGAGCTCTTCTGTGTCTCTTTTCATGTAGTCCAGAGAGGTACGTCTCAAATCATTCACTCCAACATGGACAATGACAGAGTCATATTTGTACTTGTTGTGGAGTGACTTGAGTGCATGAGTTATGTGGTGGATCCTGGCACCTGACAGGCAGCTCACTGTAATTTTCTCCTTGTTCAGCCTGGTGAGTGGGACATCAGTGTGCCTGACTATAGAGACACCTATGACTAAAGTGTAAGGTACGTTGTCTTGCCTAAGGGGCTGTTGCTGGGTGGCACACTGGTGGTGTGAGCTATGTGACACTTTGGTTGTGATTTGTGTTTGTTTGCATTTCAGCTTCAGAGGTCCTTGTTGCTTGGGCAGGTTACAGTTAAGGGCCTCTGCATATGTGGATTTAGTGTTGCTATGTGTGGGTGTTGGTGGTGTGAGTTTAGAAGGGCTATGTGCTGCTTGAGGTGTAGTGCGGATGTTAACCTTCTCCTCTTGACTGTCTAGCACAATCTTGGGTGAAGAGAGCTTTGCTTCCAGTTTGGCTATGTAAGTGCATCTCTCACAGGTTGTAGTTTTGGGTGGTAGGAGGAAAAGGTTGCCTCTGTACATGAGGCAATTGCTGCATTGCCCCAGTATGCCTAGATTCACCAGGTGGACAGGAGAAATCAATGGAAGCTGACCCTTGGACATGCCTGGTTTGGTGCTTTTTTTTGAAAAGTACAGGAGCTGTTTTCCCTTACCTTAGCAAGGTACATTGCAATTATAGACTGTTTAGTGCCTATGATTAATTTCTCCATATCAATAAGGAGAGTTGAGTGCTTGTATCAGTTTAAGACTTCCTAGTGCTTTCCAGCAGGTATTAGGGCAAGTGCTAGTCACAGGGATGCTTAAAAGTAAGATGAAAAAAAATGGTTTATCCTAAACACTGCACTGTGCACTAGAGAAGTTAGATATGAAAGTAGGTAACTTAAATTTTACCTGTCTAAAAAATTAAGTTTTAGTGGAGAGTCACTATTTTTAAAACAGCAAGATAGATTGAAAGGGGTGATCACTTTTATATTCCAGTACTATGGAATACAGTAGAATGGCCAATATATTTAAATAGTTGAAGGGGGTTGATTTCACAAAATGATAATTTTGTGCTTACTCACACAAGCCAGTGAAAGCAGAGAGGAAATGAGATATATGGTCAAATTAACATAAGAGGTAGGCATTTAGAAAGACAGTGGTGCCTGACTCACAAGAGACAGAGCTGTGGTGTCTTTTGAAGTTTTAATATGCAGTTAAAAGCAGAACAAAAGCAAAACACAAGGTAAAGAAAACAAATCACAGCACTCAAAATATAAAAAGGCAAATCACACAATGTGCTACATAGACTAGATGTTTGGTATTACAATCAGCACTAGCTCTTAGTTGCCACAATCTACCTGTCTCAGGATGTTTAAAGAATCTAGATTCATCTATATATACACAATATGTGCATGTACCACATTTAACAGTTCCACCCTGTCTTCCATCATATATACTTGTTTTAGGGTAGCACAAGTGCTGCTTCAGATTCATTTTATTCTTAAACACAAACTTAGGTTGGGGTCCAACCAATTTTGAAGTGCATTCATCAACCTGCAAAATAGACCAATTATTCCTCAGAGTGTCCTGTACTACTTTAAGATCCTGAGAACAGGTCAAAACCATAGGAGTAACTGAGGGTCCCACCTTCAATTTACTTAATAGATTTGTCCTAGCCAAAAAATAGGGTTTTGCCTGACCACCACTTTCATTAAACACCCTACAGTGAGCCTTGTGAATCTCATTCTGTTTATAGCCCCTGGACTTAAAGGCTACTCTCAAATTGTCCATTTCTGAAAACAAATCAGTCTCATCACAAGACAGACGAGATGCACACATGGCGTGACCAGTCAAGATATTAGGAAACACGTACTGGGGGTGCTTGCTATCTCTATGGAGAAAGGATGGAACATAACACTCATTCCTGTATAACTTGGTATAAAAACTCCCCCCCCTTTCTAAACACTGTCACATCCAGGAAATTTACTGACTGTGCTGAATAATTCATAGTAAATTGCAGAAAAGTGCTGCCCCTATTGAGCATATGAAAAAGTTCTTGCAGCTCCTGCTCAGCTCCATGCCAACCAATAAAGGGATCGTCTACAAATTGACGATAGAAGCAGGCATTGCTACAGTGTTCACCCAAAATAAATTGTTGCTCCCAGCCAACATTACCAAATTGGCATACGAAATGGCGCAATGTCTACCCATTGCTACGCCTGATACTTGCCAATAGCAGCAATCATTAAAAAGAAAAATGTTGTTCTCAAGAACCAGTTCAAGTAGCATGCATATAAAATCTACTTGACTAGGAAAAAACTTACTAGATTTTAAAAGAACCAATCTTACCATTTCAATCCCTTCTTGGTTAGGAATACAGGTAAATAAAGATCCAACATCTAGTGTTACTAAATATTCTATCATATTCACAGCTGTACTACCCATAGCATTGTATAAATTCTGTACAAAATGCTCAGTATCTTTTATTACCACAGGAAATTCATCTAGCAACTTTGTCAACTGCGCATCCAAATAAATAGAAAGAGGTTCTGTGATCCATTCCCCCCCCAGCTACAATCGGTCTAAAACTCGGATGGACAAGATCCTTATGTATCTTAGGTAGACTGTGTAGCTGGGGCACCAAAGGTTGCTCAACCTTGAAAAAATCATGCAATGCCTGTGTTAGCACACCCATACATAAACTCTCATTCAAGGTGTTCATAATGCATGCCTGTATTTGTGACACAACCTCAATATTCACCATCCTGTACTCTGCAGCATCATTTAACATGGCTGACATAGTATCATAATAATATTGAGAGTCCAACACCACAATAGGCCCGCCCTTATCCGCTAGGTGGATAACTATGTCTCTATTGGCTTTTAAATTAGTAAGCGCTACCTGCTTTGCTTTAGAAAGGTTACCAGGATATGATATATTGTGTCCAGAAGTGCATCAGTGAAAACATCCCCCCCTCATAATGAAAAGAGTAGGGGAATTTCCCTGATCAGATTTCCTCTAGTAGTATAAATATCCTGTCGGGTCTTTCCTGAAAAGAAGCCACTAGCCTAGTTGGACTAACCTGGTTAACAAAAAATAAATAAAAATTGTTTGTCACTGCACCTTTTGCATTACTAAGCACATTAGCAACTGTTACTATCACACATAGTATACAAATACACCACATATTATAGTGTATAAGTGCCACTAGATACAGTTAGAATGCCATAGCTGGGTTATGCCCTGTCCACTGTGTGAAATATGCTGGTAGAAATACTATTTGTCTTCTGTTTTGTACTACTTTCAGCCTTCACCTGTACTATGTGGTGTCCAGCTGCAAGCCTGTGTAGCATGGCACAGGCAAGGAATTTTGTGCTGTCTTTCCTGGTGTATAATCCAGTACCATCCCACCATCATACAGAATCACATTTTCTATATACCAGGCATGCATTCCACAACCACACATTTTTGGCTATGTGCCTGATTAGGTCTCTTCTCTGCATACTTTTGGATATATCAGATGAGCTCATTAGATGAAATTATCTGCCAGGAATGAAGTGGATATATTGCACTGCCTCTATGAAACAGGAACAAGTCGAATCCCTCGCATGTACGGCAAAGTGCACGGCCCAACCACAATATGTAGATCAAAAAAACAAACAGGTCAGCACTGAATTCCACCAAAAGCCTTTAATAAAAAAGTTAATGGGCATGAATACCCATAAATGAATGTACAAAAATACTGACATCCAAAGGGTGACAAAGCATACCCGTTTCAGCATAAAGCCTTCATCAGCTAGTATCACAATTAATATATATATATATATATATATATATATATATATATATATATATATATATATATATATATATATATATATATATATATATGTATGTATATATATATATATATATATATATATATATATAAAACAGCCAAATAATGCACCACACAATTATCCAATCACAATTGTTCATTGAGTCCTAGGGAAAATAAGCCACCTAATGTAATTATCCACATTCTTTCTTTATAATCCAAAAGAGAATGTACATTTTCTAAAGAGGTATTTGGTTTATATTTTCTATCTATAACTGTAAACCTAAACTTAGCAGAAGGATGTAATACCTGATGTTTGTATAAAGCATTTGTGTTTCTATGACATTTTATGTCACTCATATGTTCTGATATTCTAAGTCTGAAAGGTTGAGAAGTCTGCCCAACATAAAATGCAGGACAGGTACAATTTACCAAATAAATCACCCAATCACTGCTACAATTTCCAAAAATGTTTATATCATACACTTTAGGACAATTAGAAGAAGTGAATAAACTTTGTTTAGGGACTACACTGCAAAACCTGCAGTGTCCACATGGAAAACTACCCATTACTGGGCCTCCTTGTAATGTAGTTTGTAAACTGTTATATACCACCTAATTGCCCTTTTTGTAATGGTTAAACCAGCCCCCCATGTTTTTCCTCTTCTATATCCAAACCTACATCTAAATGGTACAAACTGAGCTAGTCTATCCTCCATATATAGAATATCCCAATGTTTGTGTATAATATCTTGTAAGTATCTGGTATTGCCCCAAAATTCCATAATGAACCTGAGGTGTGAATCAGATTTGGAACTTTTGTGTCTGTATGAAAGAGTCTGTTGTCTGTTAATTTCATGGACCTTTTTGCTTGCTAGATCAACATCATATTTTCGATAGCCTCGATCATAAAATCTGCAGGCCATATCACATGCCTGAATATTATAATTCTCCTCAGTAGACCATATTCTTTTTAATCTTAGGAATTGAGACTTAGGAATGTTCTTAATGACATGGGGAGGGTGACAACTGGAGGTATATAACAAATTATTAAACTGTGGATATTTCCTATAAACATTACTGCTCAATGTGTCATCTTCTAATACTTTAATCTCCACATCTAAAAAATAGACCAAAAGATGAAGCACTATTGTTGCGAATCCCAAAACACTCTTTATTAACACAAGAATTAAGCGCTTTCATCAATCCACTTGACTTCATCAGAATTAATCTAAGCAACAATTAAAAAACATTTATATACTGTCAACTAGTCCATGATTGGTTTAACATTTTCCAGTAGTAGAACAGTATGTTAAGACAATTAAGGTTTTAAAAAAAAAAAACAAACAAAAGAATTAAATTGTTAAAAAAGAAATATTTTTTTAAAAATGCAACCACAATTTTCCTTCTAAAAAAACATTATATTTCTTTCTTTCTGCTCAACAACTTTTGGAAAATTAAACATAGGTATAATTGCTATAAAAAACATTTAAATATGCTCTGCTTTTTCTTTTAGAATGGGGAATAAACTTAGATAGTCATTTAAACCAGGGGGAAAATTTGCTGCTAACCTCAATTGTCACAACAATTCTTTTTTATATAAAGCATTCTGCCAATCTCCACCCCTAGCATCTATGTTTATTAAGTTAAGAATAGCAAATGTAAAACCTGTGTAGCCATCACATTGGGTACTGTGTTTATACAGAGCATTGGTGTCCTTTTTATTCTTTATATCATACAAATGCTCGTATATCCTGGTTTTGAATAACCTCTTGGTCTTCCCAATGTAATAGGAAGTACAGGTATTACACCTAGCAATATATACCAACTTGCTAGAATAACAATTACCTCTTTGTAGGTAAACCGTACTTTTATTTTTATTGTCTAAACAAATCATGTTTTCTTGTAGAATGTAAGAGCAATAACTACACCTACCACAGGGTCTGCTGCCATTTGTGGTTTCACTTTTTATTAAGTTTTGGTGCGTGTTTTCTAGAATTCTTTTAAGGTTAGGGCCAATTTTTGTGGTAAAAACAGGCTTTTCTCCCACCACTTGGTAAATATCATGGTCAACTTTAAAGATGCTCCAGTTCTTGTGTATTACTTCCTTTACTTGTTGGTATAAAGGACTGTATTGTATAATGCATGTTTGTTCAAAGTTGATATTATTCACATTTTCAACATTTTCCCCAAAATTAAGGATTTTCCTAGATAGAGGTTACCCTCTAGATCTAATAGACAACACACTTAATGAAGTTTTAAAGGAATGGGGTAAAAATATACCCCCTTATTAGGTAAGGGGTTGAACAAAATCCTTAATTTTGGGGAAAATGTTGAAAATGTGAATAATATCAACTTTGAACAAACATGCATTATACAATACAGTCCTTTATACCAACAAGTAAAGGAAGTAATACACAAGAACTGGAGCATCTTTAAAGTTGACCATGATATTTACCAAGTGGTGGGAGAAAAGCCTGTTTTTACTACAAAAATTGGCCCTAACCTTAAAAGAATTCTAGAAAACAAGCACCAAAACTTAATAAAAAGTGAAACCACAAATGGCAGCAGACCCTGTGGTAGGTGTAGTTATTGCTCTTACATTCTACAAGAAAACATGATTTGTTTAGACAATAAAAATAAAAGTATGGTTTACCTACAAATAGGTAATTGTTATTCTAGCAAGTTGGTATATATTGCTAGGTGTAATACCTGTACTTCCTATTACATTGGGAAGACCAAGAGGTTATTCAAAACCAGGATATACGAGCATTTGTATGAAATAAAGAATAAAAAGGACACCAATGCTCTGTATAAACACAGTACCCAATGTGATGGCTACACAGGTTTTAAATTTGCTATTCCTGACTTAATAAACATAGATGCTAGGGGTGGAGATTGGCAGAATGCTTTATATAAAAAAGAATTGTTGTGGCAATTGAGGTTAGCAGCAAATTTTCCCCCTGGTTTAAATGACTATCTAAGTTTATTACCCATTCTAAAAGAAAAAGCAGAGCATATTTAAATGTTTTTTATAGCAATTATACCTATGTTTAATTTTCCAAAAGTTGTTGAGCAGAAAGAAAGAAATATAATGTTTTTTAGAAGGAAAATTGTGGTTGCATTTTTAAAAAAATATTTCTTTTTTAACAATTTAATTCTTTTGTTTGTTTGTTTTTTTAAACCTTAATTGTCTTAACATACTGTTCTACTATTGGAAAATGTTAAACCAATCATGGACTAGTTGACTGTACATAAATGTTTTTTAATTGTTGCTTAGATTAATTCTGATGAAGTCAAGTGGATTGACGAAAGCGCTTAATTCTTGTGTTAATAAAGAGTGTTTTGGGACTCGCAACAATAGTGCTTCATCTTTTGGTTTATCTGTTATTTTTAGAGCACTATTGCACCACCTCCTTTTTGGTCCACATCTAAAAAAGCCATACTCTCCTGATGGTAATTCAATGTAAACTGAATCCCCCATTTATTTTCATTGAGCTACTCAATGAACTCACATAATGCTCATCTGACCTCCATATTAACCAACAATTGTCTAAATAATGACACCAAATGTCTATCTCCCCAAGAAATATATTATGACTAACGTCATAAATTAAATGATATTCAACATAGCCCATGAATAGATCCACATAAATAGGAGTGAAAGACGCTCCCATGGCAGTCCCCTTCAGTTGTAAGTAGCAAACATTGTCAAAATAAAAAAACATTTTTGTTAAGCACATGCTCAGTTAAGCACAAAAGGAATGTGTTAAATCCAGGTGGATAGAGGGAGACCCTAGAAAGCCAAAAATCCAGCTCTAATAAACCAGCCCAGTGTGGAATATTTGTATAAAGTCCGCTGACATCTAAGGTACACAATAACCAACCCTTTTCCAACTGTATATTGTTAATGATATTCAAAAATTGTGTGGTGTCTTGAATCCATGCTCTAATATGTGTCAACAATGGTTTCAAATATTTGGTCAAGTATTTTGATAAGGGTTCCATTAAGGAACCTCGCCCTGACACTATATGTCTACCCGGAGGTTTTTCATAGTTTTTATGTATTTTGGGTAGCATATAGAAAATTTGTCTGACAGGATTCACCACCATAAGATGATATTTATCATGCTTGGATATAATGCCTTCTTCACAAGCCTGAGTTAAAAAATTGTCAATTTCAGCTTTGAAAATATTAGTAGGATCCAAATCCATACGTTGGTAATATTGTTGATCTGAAAATTGACTAATGGCTTCATTATAGTATGTATGCCAATCCCAGATGACCACTACTCTCCCTTTATCCGCCTGGTTGATAACTACATCTCTGTTCTTGCTTAAACTACATAAAGCCATGCATTCCTCCCTAGTAATATTATCCTGATAATGCTTTACATTTTTGACATTACAAAAATGTAACTCTTTCAACACCAAATTTTGAAAAATAGCCACATTTTTGTTCATGTGAGGTACAAAAGTAGAGGTCCCAAACCAGAAATTATGTAAATTCTCAACATATGTCTCAGAATTTGAAAAATGTAATTTTAAATTTAATTTGCGACAAAAACTAATAACATCTTGTGCAAAAGAAAATTGAACTTGGGGACAAAACCCATACCTTTATTCAACAATTTCTATTCTACTTGTGTGAGTTCCAAAGATGAAATATTGTGAACATTTAAGCAATCATTTATTTGTGTGTTAACACTGACAACATGGCTTTCAAACTTGTTCCTGTTTCCTCTATGTTTCCCCCCCTAGATCTCCTAAAGGGAAGCCAACATTACCCTTTTTGACAGGTGGGGAACTGTGTAAAACTGTTCCTTCATTATCTGTGTTGGAGGAAAATTCCTCCCCTGGTGTATCTGATGTAGATTTGGTATTTTTCAATATAGATCTCTGTCTTTTTCTTTTGAAATTAGGCTGAGATGGTGCTGATTTATTATTAGTGAACTGAACTGTTTCTTAAATAAAAATGGTTTACATATAGAATAGTCCCTAACATCTCCCTGGAACTTTTTATTCATTCTGGCTTTCAAATCCTGTTCTAATTGTATCAAACATCCTGAAAGTAAAGAGACTTGTTCTTGACACATATCATGATCTTTGTAATCCTGTAATTTAGTACATAATTCCCCTATACTCCCGGTCAAAGATATAATTCTGCATTCATAGGATTGTATCACGATCTTTACAAAACTCATAGAAGATGAATGTTGTACTTGTTGCCATTGAGTTAATAAAGTCTCGTCAACCCCCTTAACAAATGGTTGTGTCCTAACTCTCAAACCTCGTGGGGTGATGTTATTGTTTGAATATGCCTTAAATAATCTAAGATGCCAAATTTGAATTCTCATTTCTTTTATCTCATTAGTTAACTTAGTGAATAGATCTTTACAAGAGTCAAATTGGACTGAATCCCCAGCTCACCCTTTGGTTGATGATATGCAAGCATCAAAAATTTTTATATATTCTCTATCAGCCAAAAGGCCTCGAGTAATATTGGTCAGATCCATGTTAATGCTGTTATAATGACCATAAAAATATATAAACAAAAAATAAAATTGCAACTATAAATAATACATGTATAATACTAATTCAAAAATAACTGACTGACTTGGAATTCAATGCACCAAAAATCAGAACATTCAATTTAAAGTATAATAAATATGACACCTTTAAAGCCTGAAAATTGAAGCTTTCACATGCCCTATGTCAATATATTACCTATCACCCCCCCTGCAAGATGTTAGACATTAAACAATACTATGAGGCCATGCCATCAAAAAATTTTGTTTGCTACATTGAAAAACATTCATCCATACATAAAAATGTTTAACACATTCACATTCCTGATATTTATTGAGAAAAAATGAATTGTATGGCTTCAAAAGGGCAATCTTAGTGTGTATGCTCCAAAAGCTATAGGACGTCAGCATTCGCTTCTTCATCCAACCCTTAAATAAACATTCCACATGGTCCAGACATCATTCATAAATTTCGTAACGCATACTGTGAAAACACACCAATATAGGGCTATACACCTTAGTAAATGGCTTCCTTACCCTTATATTATGATAATCTCCAAAAACAGTAACAAATAATTCCACAAAACTTCTGGATGTCAGCCTTCGCTTCTACATCCAATAATACAGCCAAATTTGTTAATATACAAAACTACATATGAATCAATGAGCCTCTAAAACCAAGAGCCCATTCATAGACTAATAATTAGTAATGCTTGCACCATTGATGGTAAAATGAATGAAGAATATGTGACAGCTCCAAGTCAAGCCAAACTGTTATGTAAACAAGTTGTTCATATGCGTTGCAATAATCATAGTAAGTCAGCATATATCAAAACCCCAACATATCCCCAATTCCATAAAATAAAATGTAGTATAGCTAATAGTTTGAAAAAATATACATAAACAATATTAGTATTACAAAACATATATAAATCCCAAACAAAACTGTTTTGTTTCAATGTAAGGGAACGAATATTTCAAAAATGTTAGTACGTCACAAAAATATTTCGTTTATGAAGATATAAACACAAACGATAGCTATTGGAATCATATGGCCCAAAAAAACACGATGTAAATATCAATGTCCATAAAAAAGTCGTTTAATTAGTTTATGCTGAAGCTGATCACAACCATGCATAAGTGAACATTGAAAGCTGCAAAAATGAGGCACAGGCTGATATAAATAGTGGCCAGATATAATGTTCACAAATGTTTAATGAATGTGCATGAAGCACAAACATTGAATCAGTTACATCAAAACAGACCTTAAAGAAAATCAAACATGGATGTACACTGGCAGCTGTAAATGAGGCCAAAACTGATATACATGGCAACGAATGATAATAATATGCCCAATAACACATATATCATCAAAGACGAGATTGTTGCACCCCAAAGCACTATTACAAACAGTTATTGTCTCCTGTAGATCACGTTTTCTTCAATGCTTAGAAGTCCAAAACATCCATTCTCAATCGAAACGCACTCAAACCCCATCAACAGTACCTTCAAATCATTGGTTGTATACACGTATAGTGCCAATTGTGGTGCAACATATACCCCCAAATTGTAGATTCATTAATGAGAAGCCAGCCCAACAAAATGTTCCAAAACTAAATAACCATACTTCTTCACATACAAACGCCATCTAGGATGTAGAACCACCAACAACGGGGGGAAAGAGAAGCCATATTGGAAACAGGAACAAGACGAATACCACGCACGTACGGCAAAGTGCACGGCCCAACCACAACATGTAGATCAAAAATCCAAACAGGCCAACACTGAATTCCAACAAAAACCTTTAATAAAAAATGTTAATGGGCATGAATACCCATAAATGAATGTACACAAATGCTGACACCCAAAGGGTGACAAAGCATACCGGTTTCCGCATAAAGCCTTCATCAGTGCCTTCCAGTAGTTAGTATCACAATCTATATATATATATATATATATATATATATATATATATATATAAGAAAGCCAAATAATGCACCACACAATTATCCAATCACAATTGTTCATTGAGTCCTCGGGAAAATAAGCCACCTATTGTAATTATCCACATTCTTTCTTTATAATCCAAAAGAGAATGTAAATTTTCTAAAGAGGTATTTGGTTTATATTTTCTATAACTGTAAACCTAAACTTAGTGGAAGGATGTAATACCTGATGTTTGCATAAAGCATATGTGTTTCTATGGCATTTTATGTCACTCATATGTTCTGATATTCTAAATCTGAGAGGTCGAGAAGTCTGCCCAACATAAAAAGCAGGACAGGTACAATTTACCAAATAAATCACCCAATCAGTGCTACAATTTCCAGAAATTTTTATATCATACACTTTAGGACAATTAGAAGAAGTGAATGAACTTTGTTTAGGGACCTGCCTGTATGAAACATATAAATCATATTTTACATACAGTGTAGTCTGTAGGCCCCCATGCCACTTACATTCCTTGGCATAGAGTTCCATCAAAATGTACTGATTTTCATTTTTCTGTTAATAGTAGTTCTTTGTTAACTGGGTAAACCTGTTAAGCCCGGTTACCTCCTTTCACAGCTGACACAGGAGCACTGTCACTGTGTCTCATTAAGAGTCTTGTTCACAGTTACGTAATAGTGAAATGGAGACTGGGGGATTCAAACTCAGACTACAAAAATAATCTCTGTGCTGAACTGTCAAGCAATAAGCACTTTTTCATCTCCCTATTACTAGCTAGGGTGCTTACCTCAGTGTAATAGGTGGGTATGCAGCACCAGTGCCTATCATATGATTTTTGTCCATAAGTACTAGGTAGACATGTGCACCCCTTATCTGCTAAAGAGAACTTGACCGCTCTGTACCTTTGGGCTCTGCCTTGCACTGAATTATTACAGGGCCACAGATTGAAGAAAGACCAGTCACTGCAGCATGGGTGGAATATAGCATCTGTAATTACCACATGATTTCTGTCCAGCAGTACAAGCCAACCCTGTGCACCCTGTACCTGCCAAAGATGATGTGACTGCTCTGCATGGTTTGGTTCTGGCTTGCACAGAAAGTGTTGCTGTTAGTGCAGCATGGGTGGATATGCAGTTCCTGCACCTGTTGCATGATGTCTGCTGACTAATGCTAGGGTGCATAATATTTGTGCTGCTCCATTTCCTTCTTCTTTACAGGACTGAATATGATGGATTTTAAAGTGCACTATTTATCTGACTGCTGTTGGATCTTACTTGCTCCATATGGTTATCTGAATGCCATTTTTTCTGTGATCATCTCATACCCACAAATCTGTTTAAAACAGCTTTAAGTGTATCTGGTGTCCATCTTTAGAAATCAACTCAAAGGTCACTGCACCTTAGTAAAGGGAAATTTCCCTGTATCAGTGAACTTCACTGGTGAAAGTTTGATCCAATCAGTTTTGCGTTATCATGCACTTGGCTGTCATTTAATTGTCTGGCAATATCTGGGTGTTTTTGCATTCCTTAATAATCAGGCACAGCATAATGACGGCCTTCTCTATCTCTGTATTTATCGCAACTGTACTGAGGTCATTTCCAGTGCTGCAAGGTGCCTGTCACACATATAGCTGCATACAGCATAGTTACATTGCTTTAAGAATCACAGATTTATTTATGCACTTATTACACCAGTTTCATTTTTACTGCACAGCTTTGCATTGTCATTTTTACATTCATAATCCTAAATATCCTTTCTAAACAATGACATATGGTGGCAGAATGTTTGGGACATGTTCTTCTCCAGAGTATGTATGGCATGTGGTGGGAGGAAGAAATCCTGGTCCTTCACACCACCTTTGTTAAAAAATATGATTTATAACTGTTTTCTGAAAATGTGGAATATAAATGTCAACGGCTGCATTCGTGCTCTATGTGAAATTCATTCCTCAGCAACAAAAGTAGGGAAATTAAATGTGTCTAAGACCCACACCGTAACATCTTCTTTCGGCTTCCTGACTAAGCCCTAACATCATAGTCCTGGTCCAGCTGTAGTTATATGCTCCAGCCATATTCCTCAGATTTAATAAATATATAGCTGTCTTTGGAACTTTTCTCCCTGGGCCTCCAATGAAAATGACATTTTTGGCCAAGTTAGATTATTCTGTAAAGAAATGCAAATAAATACTTTAATTAAATATAAATGTCTTCTTGTTACTATATATTAGTGGATGTATATAATCTGGATGGTATCATATCACTTAACATTCCTATACAATGTACAATATTCTTTTCAGAAAACAGAAGAGCAACTGTCCTATAGTATCTGCATTGTATCTAAAAATTCCTTAATATTGTTTATACTAAAGCATAAAGCTCATCTCTTGTGAATTCATCCAATGCTTTTTTAAAATAATCCACTTCAGTTTAAGATTTAATATTTGCTGGAAAGGAATACAAGAGATTAATTATTCTTTCTGAGAACCAAGCCGCTGTGTTAATTGATCTGTAATTTGATTTCATGATTTCTTTGCATCACCTCTCAAGTTTACAGAGTGATCAACTCTGTTCAGACCAAAAACTGTCAAGTAGATATGGGTCTTTTTGTGCTTTAAAGACATGGGTAATGTCATCCCAAGTCTTCTCTAATGGAAAGAATAATCTAAGGGGTTTAATCAAGTCTAATTGAGATTAGCCATCTTTTATATCTTTTTTATCTACCTCCATTGTGAGTTTTAGTTTTATGCATGAGATATTTCCCATGGATGCTTCACACAGGTGCATTATATTCAAGACTTAATTAATGAAGGAGTTAATAATTTGGACTTCCTAAAATTTAATAAGACCATTGTGGTCTTGTTCCACTGATGCTGTAATTATTGGTGACTGGTTTGAAAAAAAATAAACGAAGTGTAAGATCAACTTCAACAAATCTACACCAATATTATTTGGCAGCCATGCTGGACTGTGGCTCACTTCCCCCTCTGGGAAGTTTTTCATCCTAATTTGTATAATATTCAGTCATTGGTTTTAAATATCTTAGTGTATTCTTGATTCTGTCCTCTCTTTCACCTCTCATATTTATCATACCTAGTTTATACCTTCTGCACAGCTCCAGAAAACCTGCTTTTTCTCTCATATTTTCCCTAGAAGTTATCATTGTCTTAGAAATGGAAGTTTTTATCCTTGTTGAATATGTCCTACATGTCCTTACTAATAGCTCAACTTCAATCTTTAAGACTAAAACTCTGTCAAATAAGGTGCACGGAATCATATTAATGTCTGCCTGCTGTGAAAACTATTGTATCGCCTTGACTATAGCCAGCGGACTACCTGTCACTTTAATGACAACTTCTTTCATGTAATTATATCTCAGCCGTTTCCCCTCCCACTCATGCATGCAGTACTTTACTCATCTGAGTTTATTTATTATTTATTTATTTAATGTGTGGTTACCAGGAATGTCTGACTGGACATAGGTCTTTCTTTAGCAGAGGCCTGGGGAGAAAATCTCCACAAATAACAGTTACATAAACAATAATAGTTTACAATTTAGTTCACACAGTCAAGTACAAATGATGATTAGCAGTATTTAACATATAACAAAAAGTATATCAAAGGATCAGCAATTTGCAATCTTAGTTTCACTATAAAGTATGTGGATAAATAACTCAAGCAGGCGTTGACCGAGTGAGAGATAACATTCAATGTGTAAAAAGTCCAAGCAATCCAGTCTTCTGGAACAGATAAATCAGTTTATTACACAGATAAACCACGATAAGCGCTTTCACTAACTAGTAGCTTCTTCAGATCACAAACAGGAAGCACAAAAACCATGTGCTTTAAATATCTGCATGTTAATTAATCAACCAACTTTTAAAGCAGAAGCGCCATAAAACAGAGCAAACAAAACAAGAATAAAAACTAGATATATAAACATAATGTCATTGACATGTCAAGATGCAACATAAAATAAACAATGATATATGCATCTTCTTTTAAAAATTTTTAAAAGGTTTCATTCTATAAAAAACAAAAGAAATTAGAACAAATATAAAAACATACTATGAGCAGCATACTGTCAGGTATGCAGTATATACAGCTTAATATATAACTGCATGTAATGGTCATATTGAATAAAGTCTTAATATATACAGTTAATAATACGAAGCAGCTTAAAAACTATACAAAGTAGGTGCCATCAAGAACATAAAGATTAACAATAGAAGCCATATACAAATCGAAAGAACTATCATCAGCCAAAGTGATGCTTGATATGATAAAGTCAATGCGTAAACAGAAATGTATATCTGAATGTTTATAAAAATGTATATCTAAATATAAATATTTATAAAAGTGTATATAAATGTAGTGTCTTAATAAATATATAGTTATATTTATAAGCTGTATATACTTTCGTACCTGACAGTATGCTGCTCATAGTATGTTTTTATATTTGTTCTAATTTCTTTTGTTTTTTATGGAATGAAGCATTTTAAAAACTTTTAAAAGAAGATGCATATATCATTGTTTATTTTATGTTGCATCTTGAGATGTCAATGACATTATGTTTATATATCTAGTTTTTATTCTTGTTTTGTTTGCTCTTTTTTATGGCGCTTCTGCTTTAAAAGTTGGTTGATTAATTAACATGCAGATATTTAAAGCACATGGTTTTTGTGCTTCCTGTTTGTGATCTGAAGAAGCTACTAGTTAGTGAAAGCGCTTATCGTGGTTTATCTGTGTAATAAACTGATTTATCTGTTCCAGAAGACTGGATTGCTTGGACTTTTTACACATTGAATGTTATCTCTCACTCGGTCAACGCCTGCTTGAGTTATTTATCCATTTATTTATCTTCTTTATAAGCAAGCGTGCTGTGGCAGTAACCAGCATTTCTATTTTACTTTCCAACGCTGTTTTTACATTTTTTACGTTGGACTACGAGTGAGTTTTAAGCTACTGGATATTCTACTAAAGCCATGGCGGATATTGAGCTTCCCTATAAGCCCAGAAGTGAACACCGGGGCAAGGCAGCGATGGAAGCCAAGTTTAAACAGCATCTTGATGGGACTCTTACTACATTATGGTCGCTAACAACTGAACAACTACCAGCTAATATGGGTGAGCGTGATGTGGACTTTCAAAGAGCTAATTTAATACTTAATGACATAGAGAAACACTTTTATAAACTGAAATGTTTACAAATGCAAAGGCAGCATTTTCAATTTTGCTTAGATAATGCTATTATACCACGTGGGCTCAGGGTGTTCTCTATGCCTAGTCAAGGCAATGAGTACCCAGAATTGCTGTCATTATGGCAGCAGATAAATATTGAGACTAGCCGTAAATATTTACAATTGTTGATTAATTTTTTCAAACCCGAAGAACAAGTTTTAACTAGTAAAATCAATGATTTACAGCAACAGTTATTTAAAGACTATACAGAGTTGGCTATACATGATTTGTTTGACAATATACTTGACTGTGTATCTGCCTACGAGCGTAAATTATTTCAGCAGAAACAAAGTAAAGTTTCTAGGGATATACAAGATTTTAAAACAGGGCAAGTTTTTGTCTGGGAAAGGCGTGTCCCAGAACGTATGCCTGCATCTGCTATCAAGCAAGGCACTTTAACTTTCCAACAACATAAGACTCTACAGAGCACTGATAAAGTGGCTTTATCTCCTGC
The DNA here is from genome assembly GCF_019279795.1 of Protopterus annectens. Lineage (NCBI taxonomy): Eukaryota > Metazoa > Chordata > Ceratodontiformes > Protopteridae > Protopterus > Protopterus annectens. Next base: position 356,424,394 of record NC_056725.1, read on the forward strand.
AGCTGTTTCTAATGTGCCAGAAGTTGCAAGAGAGGCCCCAACCATTGCTAATGAATATGTTGATTCTGATACTATATCTGCTGATATTTGTCCTTCTACCAACTTAGTTGCTAGTAATGAAGAAATAGCAACCAGCAATGACTCCATAGATGTTATACATATAACGCATAACAGTATGAATGAAAATGTAAATTTATATCCTACTGTGAATGTTGTTAAGAATAGATTGTTAAATGGCCAAGAGCAGGTTGTTAGATCTAAAACAAATGAATTTAACAAAGGAGCAGCTTTAAATCTTTCCTTCCCTTTAGCAATACGCCAGAAGAAGAACTTAAGCAGAACACGCTCGAACAGTCGAGGGCGGCAAAAAAGGAAATTCTCAGGGGAGTCACTCACCAACACAACGCTAAAGAAAATGTGGACAAACCACAACAAAATTTAGTTTTTAACTTGTCCAGTGTTCCGCTATCACAGCATGACATTAATTTACTAGTTAAAGGACTAAGTTTCATTCCTCATAGCAATAGTATGCTAGATGAAACTATCATAGATGTTAGAATGTTTTGCAGAAATGTTATGCTCAAGTACATTTATAATGATACTTCTACTAATAAGACTGATAGTGAGTCAACTACTGGCAATGATAGATTTGTGTTCAAGAACCTGAGTGATTATACACCAGTTAATCATCCATTAATTGAAGCATATTTCACTACAGAAGATGAGATTTATAAGTATTTTCATAAAAAGAGACTGAATAATTCTAATTTCATGTTTAATAATAATCTGTCATATCAAGAAAGAAAGAGCCTTCATAATTTAAGAAATGATTTAAATATAACAATTAGGCCAGCAGATAAAGGCTCTGGTATAGTGGTACTTGATACTATAGATTATCAGAATGAAATGTATAATATGTTAAGTGATGTGTTTTATATAAGAATTGATTTTACTAAGGTCTATGAAATGTGTGCATATGTACATGGTATTTTAACAGATATTTATAGAAGTAATTTAATAAGTAAAAATGAGTATAATTATTTATATATTAAGACGCCTACCATCCCAGTTATACATGGAATACCCAAAATTCACAAAAGCATTACTAAGCCACCCATGAGACCAATAGTCTCAGGGCAAGGATGGGTTACGGAGCATTTGTCAGTTTTTATTGAGAAACATTTAAGGTGTATTTTAAACAATAATGAATTTGTATTACGTGATTCTAAACAGTTTTTAACAGATTTGTATTATATTAATAACCAAATGGATACTATTCAAAATCTGATTTTAGTAACTTTTGATATATACAATCGTTGTTTACAGTCATCCCTAATGATCTTGGTCTAACTTATGTTAGTAATTACCTTACAGAACATAGTACCTATGGCAATGTTTTAATTGACCTATTGGTACATTTCCTTGAGCTAGTGCTGGAAAATAATGTGTTTATGTTTACTGATAATATTTATCAGCAATTAGACGGCATAGCTATGGGCACTCCTTGTGCCAACAGCTACACCAATATGTTCCTAGCTTACTGGGAAGAACAGTTGTTATTTAAAGAATATATGTTTAAGAAATATGTAAGATTTTATAGACGTTTTGTGGATGACGTGTTTATTCTATGGGATGGTAATATAGAAGAACTGCTTAGTTTCAATATGGTCTTGAATAATATTACACCATGTTTGAAATTTACAATGAAATATTCATCACTGAAAATTGAATTTTTAGATTTATATATCGAAAAACTCGAATGTGGAATGTTTAACACTGGGATTTTTAGGAAACCTTGTTATAGGAACACTTTACTATTCAGAACTAGTATGCACCCTCAGTATGTTTTCAGTAACATAGTGAAAGGACAGACCCTACGAATGTCTAGGTTGAATTCCAATGACAAAGGCTTTATAGCAGACTTATATGACTTGGGAGAGAAGTTTGCTGAGAGAGGCTATAATTCTACGGAGGTAGATTTACAGTTTGATAATGCTTTAAGCTTACGTTCAACATTAGGTACCCCATATTTTGGGCCCAAGCCTACAGCAATTAATGATGTCAAAGAAGTCACAAATGCAAAAGTTAGGTTTCTGACTTCATATACAGCAGACAATAAACAAATTAGAGACATCATCTCTAAAAATTGGAATATACTACAAACTGACATCATACTGACAAATATTGTAGGTGATTCTCCGTCCTTTACCTATAGGAATAAGAAGAATCTTAAAAGATTGCTTTGCTATCCACCAAATAAGAGAATGCACCCGACTTTTAGTTATGGTACCACACCTTGTGGACAATGCAATTTCTGTTCCTCAATAGATTCTAGTATAGTATTTATACATCCAGATACACAGAGGGAAATATATACCCGAGCCAATGCCAACTGTATGACACCTGATGTCATATACCTTGCTGTATGTGAACTGTGTTCATGTTTCTATGTAGGTAAAACGAATAGGGTATTAAGAGATAGAATAAGGGAACACTGTTATAATATAAAGAAAGGTAATCTGCAGAATGCACTGGCCAAGCATGTCACACAAACAAGTCCTGAACACAAGTTCATGTTTAGGGTGTTGGAGAAAATGAATGTTAATGCAAGAGGAGGTGACATCATGAATCATACCGAAGACAGAGAAAGTAGGTGGATTATTTTGCTGAGAGCTGATAAAGGACATGGCTTAAATGAAAGGGCATCTATCAGACCATATTTAAAGAAACGTAGGCATACTAAGTTCTGACTTTTACAAGACTTTAATGTATTCTGATATCCGTTCCCATACATACATATATACATACATTTATTCATTCCTTATTGTAGTATTGTTAATGTTAATGGTTTTAGCTTCATACTTTTAGACAATAACTTATTCATTTATTTATTTATTTATTTATTATTGCACACATTTATTCATACATCAATTCTTTACATTTAGATATATATTTATTAAGACACTACATTTATATACACTTTTATAAATATTTATATTTAGATATACATTTTTATAAACATTCAGATATACATTTCTGTTTACGCATTGACTTTATCATATCAAGCATCACTTTGGCTGATGATAGTTCTTTCGATTTGTATATGGCTTCTATTGTTAATCTTTATGTTCTTGATGGCACCTACTTTGTATAGTTTTTAAGCTGCTTCGTATTATTAACTGTATATATTAAGACTTTATTCAATATGACCATTACATGCAGTTATATATTAAGCTGTATATACTTTCGTACCTGACAGTATGCTGCTCATAGTATGTTTTTATATTTGTTCTAATTTCTTTTGTTTTTTATGGAATGAAGCCTTTTAAACATTTTTAAAAGAAGATGCATATATCATTGTTTATTTTATGTTGCATCTTGAGATGTCAATGACATTATGTTTATATATCTAGTTTTTATTCTTGTTTTGTTTGCTCTTTTTTATGGCGCTTCTGCTTTAAAAGTTGGTTGATTAATTAACATGCAGATATTTAAAGCACATGGTTTTTGTGCTTCCTGTTTGTGATCTGAAGAAGCTACTAGTTAGTGAAAGCGCTTATCGTGGTTTATCTGTGTAATAAACTGATTTATCTGTTCCAGAAGACTGGATTGCTTGGACTTTTTACACATTGAATGTTATCTCTCACTCGGTCAATGCCTGCTTGAGTTATTTATCCATTTATTTATCTTCTTTATAAGCAAGCGTGCTGTGGCAGTAACCAGCATTTCTATTTTACTTTCCATCACTATAAAGTATATTTTACGTTTTAGCAGCTGTCAAAGGGAAAAATAAGGATAAGACATGGATAGATGTGATTATGTAAGAAATTTGAGGAAGGAAGTGGTGAGAAAGCATAAATGATGATCACATGAAAGGAGAAAGAGAGCGGTTAGGAAGGGAGGATCTAGTATTAGTCTGCACTGTCCCATCTGCAGAGCCTTGAGTTCAACAAATGTGATTTTAAGGACTTTTTAAATTCAAGTATAGAAGCTGTGGCTGTGATGGGGGTGGGAGTTTGTTCCAGTGTTTTGCTATATTGCTAAAGTAGAGGGATGAGCCTGCTGTAGTATTATCTTTAGTTACTTTGAGGAGAAGTTTGTTAGTGGAGCCTAGTTGTCTGGTACATGAGCATGGAAGTATCAGGTCTCGCAGTGAGGGGGTTTTCTCGGGATGATACAGACTTTTGTGCATCAGGGTAAGTTTATTGTATAGTAGTAGATGAGGAAGTTTTAGTCAGTTGAGCTTTTTGAGAGCTAGACAGTGGTGTGATCTGAAGGAACTGTTGGTAGCAAATTTGGCAGTTTTGTTCTAAGCAGGCTTCTAATTTGGTTAGATCAGATTTTCAAAGATTAGTTAGGATTGGAGAAGCATATAGTAGAGCTGATATGAGATGTGTGTGTGCAATAGTGGCCCTAGTAGTGTCTGTTTATTCTTATATAGAGTACCTATTTTTTGTGGACTTTCTTTATGGTACGAGAGATATGGATATCGAATTTCATGTTTGAGTCAATCACAACACCGAGAAGTTTTGTGTGGGTAACAGGTGGTATGATAGTCTTGTTATTGGATATGATGTTGAATGAGAGGTCAGGATTGGTGTGTTGTGTGGGTTGGAAGATGATAAGCTGTGTTTTGTTTGGGTTCAGAATTAGCTGGTGGCCAGTGATCCAAGATTCGACAGAAAGAAAGGAGGCTTGAGGTTGTTGGTGTAGTTCCTAAAGTGAACAGGAGGCTCAGACTAATGTAGACTCGTCTGCATACTGGATGACTGAGGAGTGTAGAGTACAGGTCTAGAGGTTATTGGTAAATATAGTAAACAATAGAGGTCCAATAATGGAACCTTGTGGAACCCCTATTGTTACTGGGAGCAGAGAAAATAGTTCCTGGTGCCATTTAACTGCCTGCTGTCTACCAGTTAGATACATGTGAAACCATGCTATAGTATTTTGGCTAAGAGTGAATTCTATTAGAGCTTTTAATAGTTTGTTATGATTAACCATATCAAAGGCCTTGGAAAGGCCAAGGAAGATGGCTGATACATATTTACCATAATTTCTGTATCCATTAAATGAGTGAATGACATGAGTGCAGTGGTTGTGCTATGGGAAGGCCTGAAACCATGTTGAGTGTTAGTAAGCAATTTCTTTGTGCTGAGGTGATCCATAATTTGTATGTGAATATACCTTTCTAGTATTTTAGAGAGGGGAGACAGTATGGCTATAGGGTGGTAATTAGTTAGTTCATTTGAGTTGCCCCCTTTATGAAGGGGATAATATGAGAGATTTTCCAGAGGTCAGGGACTAGCTTCTCAGAGATAGAACAGTTGATGAGAATGACTACTGGATAAGCTATTACATCAGCAGCTATTTTTAGGAATTCGGCTGGGAGTTCATCTGTGGCAAGTGTAGTTGGTTTTATCCTTTTGAGTATTTTTTTAATTAGTCTTATAGGGACGAGTTGAAAGGTAAAGTTATTTTCATTATTAAGGTGTATGCGTGTCTTATTGTGGTTGGGGTAGTTTTGAGAGTTTGCTAGTGTGAGAATTGATTCAGTAAAGAATTTGTTAAATTGGGTAGCAATATTATTTGAGGTGTCTGTAGTAACAGGGGAGGGGTTTTAGATGTTCCTGGTTGAAGAACCTTATTAATAGCTGTCCAGAACTTGAATTAATTTAATTTAGTTAATATATCACTGTACTTCTCTTTTGTTACTCTTCCACTATCCATATCTGTCCCACCTTACAGGGCCACAGATGGAAGAAAGGCATGTTCCACTAATTGGCTTAACACCTGGAATAGCTTCCCTGTTCCCATTAGGTGCTTTCAGCAGTAAACTGTGAATACCATTGAGGAAGTGTTTCTCCTTTAACTGCAGCAGAGATCACCTAAAGATAGAAGCAGGCCTGCTTCATTTGAGCTCACAGTCTCCTGCTGTTATATATTGTTTTCCATGTAATGACAGTCATAGTACAATAGCTGTCCTAGCCTGCTTTTCACTTCATCTGCAGTGTTTTTTATATTCCCAGGTTATACCAAAAATAATCCCTTTTCGGTTATTCTACTTATCCAGCCAGAGGAAAAACAAACAATGAATGAATGACATCTGAAAAAATAAAATAACCACCAATTTATATTTAGAGATTTAGTGCACTATAAAAGCAATGGCATGGCCATAGAGGTATAAGTCTCATTAAATGAATTATGAAACTTTGCCATATAACTTTTCTAGCTATCTGATGGATTCATTCATTTAAAGGTAATGGTGTTATCATAGATTTTCTTTAGATTCATAAATGGAGCGACAGAAATCTTGGTCATGTGTTACTAGGTGTGAATAATGCTGGCCATGTGCTATACATGGTGGCATCTGATGCTTAGGAGAAAAGCCCATGCATGGCTTGTGGAGGTCAGTTGAGCAGATTATGCTGTATTCTTCCTGGAAACACAAGCTTAGTAAACATAAAGCCATGCAAACACTTAACAACAGGCCATGAATTAGGATAGCTGCTTAGCATGTTTCATTTTCTAACTGACTTCATAGAAAGAGGTATTGTATTCTAGCATGTTAAAACACCTAAGACAAACTGGTAAAATATGTTTTAAATGATCTCTATGTGGATTTAACAATTAAAAGCATGAATAAATATTGGAAGTAATTTTTATTTATGAAAGTGAATTATGCTACTTTTGAGATAATGAGACTGTCCTACGTGTAGCTGTTTGTGCTTCTTTCTAAGTGCTACTGGATCTTAAGTTACCTTTCTTTGTTTTGTGATTAGGAAGCTTTGAAGAACAGAGCTAGTAACAATAACACACATCATCATCATAAACAACAATAATGAATAAAGAAATTTTTAATTTTATTCCGCCAAGAATCATTCTCATACCTTTACTATTTTAATAATAAATAATAGTTAACAACATTAATGATGTTCTGCGTACTGTTATATTATGACAGTAGCTGTAGGTATGATATGCTGTTATAATATCCATTGTTCGAATTTCTAAAGGCATGGCCTTTTCAATCACTATGAACTAATAGTTTCAGGAAAAGACCATAATCACTGTAAGCGGTAGGCATGCATAATTACTCTAACATTATAAGAATTTAGAGTAGGCGTTGTCGCATATATTACCATATGCTGTCACAGATGACACAGAGATAATACCTATTGTTATCATTGCTAGAGTCATGGCCTTTTCAATCACTGTTAAACATCAGTTTCAAGGAAGACTGCAGTCATTGTAAGCTGTGGGCACATCTAATTAATCTACCATTATAAGAATTTAGCAGAGGCTGCTGTCATATGTATTGCTATACACTGCTATAAATGACAGGAGTGCAGTCTTTACTGCATTCAAACCATTTCAAAGAAAAAAAGTTTTATGCAGGAAAATGTATAACACACAATGAATCAATACTTACAGTTAGCTACTAGTATTCACATGCCCCCCCCCCCAGGATAAAAGTAATTGGAAAGAAACGGACTGATTTTAAAAAGAAATGTCAGACAAGTTATGCTCATTAAGCAAACATAATACATCTGACTCTTTGTGTTATACTTTGTGGTAACCCTGATTGTCACCTGCCAACTGCAACAAAAATGAGGATTTTTAAAATGTTAGCCCCAGTCCACTTACCATTTAGTTAACTGTTTAAATTCACTAGCCCCCCTCCCCCACAGGGACAGACCCATGTAGAACTTATGCTAAAAGATGTTTGGCTACAACATTGTGGAAATTACTTTACACATAAAGAATCATATCATTTTTTAAATTTGTTTGAATTATAACCTAAAAAAGCTCAATGGAAACTCATTTAGATTATTTCATCCAGCACACAGCACACGATGAGGACAGCCCCACCCCCATTACCATTGCAGTGCCACAGAATTAGCTTGGCATTACTGGAATGTGAATCTCAGTGTCTGTGGTGCTCCTGCAGAGGACAGAGTACAAGCAGAAAAATGCCACAGCAAAGCATAAACCAGCCCCTAAAAGATGCACTGTAATGTCACAACTGGGATTTGAACCTAAGTACTAGTCATGCTACTAATCGTCTACATTAAATGCAAACATGTAGCCTGTTAAACCAAGCTGCAAATGTATTCTTACCTTTGCAACAAACATGCAGTAAGAAAGATGCATGGTGCATGTGAAAGTGTGAGGGTATTGACAGAAGGCAATTGTTGTAATGGTTTTGTTAGACTGCTGCTGCAACCGTCTGCATGTCTAGCCTTTCCTTTGTTCGTCTACTACAGACAACCAAAAAAATTGTTGCCCTGTATTCAGTAATGTCCTCTGACAGTACATTCAAAGGCCCACTTGTTTTCCGAACCTGTGAGCCTTTAAAGTTCATGTCAGACACAAGGACCCTTCAGCAGCTCTAGTCACAGTATCACTGATAAACTGTCTTCTTCCGGCTTTTCCTGGTTAGGGGTCACCACAGCAGATCACCTGTCTGCTCATGATTGGCAGTGGAGTTTTACAGTGTCGAGTTGCCAGCCCGGCACCCAACCTTCCACAGAAGGCAGACACACTCACACCTAGGGCCAATTTAGAGTGTCCAATCCACCTACAGCATATCTTTGGGATGTGGGAGGAAACTGGAGCACCTGAAGGAAACCCATGGGACCACAGAGAGGACATGCAGACTCCGCACAGAAGGCACCCTAGCCGAGAATCGAACCGGAGAACCTCTTGCTGTGAGGCAGCAACACTAACCGCTGCACCACCATGGCCGCCGTATCACTGATAAACTGTATGGTACTCATTTGCAGTTTCAAGCTAATGCGATATGTTGAGCAGGATAAGGTGCAGCACTAAATCTTGTGGCATCACACTAGAAGCAGGATAAGGTGCAGCACTAAATCTTGCGGCATCACACTAGAATCAGGATAAGGTGCAGCACTAAATCCTGTGAAATCACCCTAGAAGCAGGATAAGGTGCAGCACTAAATCTTGTGACATCACCCTAGAAGCAGGATAAGGTGCAGCACTAAATCTTGTGGCATCACACTAGAAACAGGATAAGGTGCAGTACTAAACCTTGTGGCATCACACTAGAAGCAGGATAAGGTGCAGTACTAAATCTTGTGGCATCACCCTAGAAGCAGGATAAGGTGCAGCACTAAATCTTGTGACATCACCCTAGAAGCAGGATAAGGTGCAGCACTAAATCTTGTGGCATCACACTAGAAGCAGGATAAAGTGCAGCACTAAATCTTGTGACATCACCCTAGAAGCAGGATAAGGTGCAGTACTAAATCTTGTGACATCACCCTAGAAGCAGAATAAGGTGCAGTACTAAATCTTGTGACATCACCCTAGAAGCAGGATAAGGTGCAGCACTAAATCTTGTGGCATCACACTAGAAGCAGGATAAAGTGCAGCACTAAATCTTGTGACATCACCCTAGAAGCAGGATAAGGTGCAGTACTAAATCTTGTGACATCACCCTAGAAGCAGGATAAGGTGCAGCACTAAATCTTGTGGCATCACACTAGAAGCAGGATAAGGTGCAGCACTAAATCTTGTGGCATCACACTAGAAGCAGGATAAGGTGCAGCACTAAATCTTGTGGCATCACACTAGAAGCAGGATAAGGTGCAGCACTAAATCTTGTGGCATCACACTAGAAACTGACTTCCCTGTCAATTAGTTCTTAACTAACAGTCTAGCCTTCTGATAAGTTACCACTAGATTCCTTTCCATGCCTCTGTAGTGACCCAGCAGACATGCCACATGCCCTAGATTCTTTGTAATGTATCTCTGATGACCCAGAAGACATACCACATACCTGGATTCCTTTGTCGGCCTCTCTGTGACCCAACAGACATACGTGTACTGGATCCATTTTTAATTTCTCCAAGTCTTTTGCTTTTCTAATACCATGATGGGAGTGGACCCCTTTCCTAAGTCAAAGTATGATTAAAGTACATGAAATTAGTACTGTTTCAATCTATGATGTTAGCCAGAAGTGCTCTTTGCAGCACCCGCAATGTACCCAGAATTGACTCCTCCAATTCATACGGAGTTCCATGTATTGTAACATGTCTAAGTATGATTGTAAATTCTTTTTTATAAGACCCGTTGCTCCTTCTACTACTGGAACTGTCTGAGTAGCCTTCTTCCACATTGCCCTCATTTCTGGCTGGTAGTTTATGACTTTGTACATAAGACACTGTAGTTACTGGCTGTAGCAGTTTCAATGATCAAACCTCCTTTTGTCTTCTTTTCATGATCTACTATATCTGGTTTACTCGCATCTGTTTTTTTAAACTGTTAGTAATGGGTGATCCCACATAATATAAACATCATAATTTTCTATGCTGCTTTGTAGTTCATGTTTCCAGTGTTTTTCAGCCATTTAAGTATTATAATGTTTGCACAATCCCCAGTGCAACAGTCTCGCCACATTATTATGCCTTTCAGTATACAGTCCCTCTGCCATTAATATATCACAACCAGCAAGATATGTGACTGTTTCCAATTTTGTTTTACAAAACCTATATTTGTCTGTTTCTCCTACATGTTCAAAGGACTTTGTAAACCAATTTGTGTGGAGTCCACTATCTTGGGCCACCAATATTAACCTTTCATCTTTTGGTTTAAATTCACCTCTCCTTAACCATTCCTGCCTTCAGTCCTGAGCAACATGAGGTTGTTCCAAGAGTTTTCTATACTTGCAACTATATGCATTTTTAACACATTTCTTGCCTCTCATCTGATGCTTCACTTTATATTCTTTCTTTTGTTGTTTTTTTTTGCACATTCAGTTGCTGCCTGATTTTTTTTATCTACTTCTGGTTTGACTTCCATTCCCACTTGACACTAATATGCTTCTGCTAAACTAATCAGGGAAGTCATCTTAGACTTTTTATCCTCATGTTTTAAAACTTTCACTATGTTTGGCTCTTGTGAGGTCTGTACTGGATTCCTTTCTGGCCTCTCTGGTGACCCAACAGATATACCACACACATGGATTCCTTTGTCTGTCTCTGTGGTTTCCCAGTAGACATGCCACATGTACTGGATAATTTATTCTGTTTTTGTGGTGAATGACCCATTCATAAAAGTGGATCAAGATGCACTTGCAACCCCTATGGTACATGAAACAAAACTATTGTTAGTCTGTAACTTTCAGGAACTTTACCAACCAGGATGACAGAATTGTTTTTATGACTTTCACTGGAATGGACACTAGACTAATAAACCTATAACTGAATGGCTTCCTCCTACTTCCATCTTTGTACACAAGCATCACTATTACTATTTCCTAGTCCTGTGGCAATATTTCTGCTCTCACAGACAGACTGCATAGTTAATTTAGTGGTCTGTCAATCAATCAATGTCACCTGTTTTTTAAAAATTTTGGAGGGGGGTACTTTTTCAGTCTTTGTGACTTAATTGCCTAAAATTCTACAGACCCTTCAATACATCTTCCTAGATCATTCCTCCATGTGTTAATTTGTGTCCATTTATCACAATCTTTGTCTCTCTGCTATCATCCTGCCTTTCTGTTCCTCTTTAAAGAATGATGCTAAGGAGTTATTCATTATGCTCACTTTATTTCTAACTACCTCAAACACCATCCCCTTTTCTAGTGCCTCTTTGTGCGGGCATGTTCTATATTCTTTAGTGTACCTGTAAAATTATTTTTGTCCCTACCTCACTCTAGTTGCTACCTCTTTGTGTAGGTGGCCAAATTTTTCCTGATGAGCTTTGCTGCTAGTTTACCTAACCTTCACACGTTATTTTCTCTTTCTTCCCTCCTGTCTTCATTCCCCACTATCCACCTCAGTTATTTCTTGTAAACATTCCAGCTTATTCAGCTGTTATCTTTTATAATTACAAAGAAGTTACTTGCCACTCTCATAGTTGATGTATAACTTGATTTTACTAATTATTTGGTATCACCTCTTAAGTTTCCAGAGTAATTATTTTTTTTCGGACCAAAAACAGTCAAGTAGGTATGGGCCTTCATCTGTTTTAGTTTCTGTACTCACTCATTGGTTGTTATAGCTGGTAGGGCTGTGTCTGTGTTCCTAAGAAACCATTTCACTTCCAGACTCATAAAGCAGGACAATAATATAGAACTCCTCCATGCTGTTTTTATGATAAAAATACAGTACAATGTAGTAGCCAACTACTACACCTCCCTCTATGATGCTGACAGACCACAAAGCATATCTTAATAACCTGACAGCCCTCACCATAGAACCTAACACTGTCCACTTGGGTTCAGCTATGCCATCCATTAACCGGGGAACCTATACCACCATAAACAAGTATGTGCAGAGATTCCTGGATTTCATTAATGCCAACTCCTTGGACCAACAAGTCCAAATCCTAATGAGTGGCTCTAAAATGTCAGACCTAGTTCTCACAAATATAGCCCCCATATCCTCAGAGCCCCTCAGTTACCAATTCACTGGTCAAATCTGACCATCATAAAGTAACATTTACACTAGGTTTGAGACCTGAGTCATGTCAAAACCCTTCCATCTTCGAGATTATTCTAAGACAAATCTACTCCAACTAATTGATAACCTGATGAAATTCAAACACTCTCTTCACCTAGACAACCCTGCTTCACACACTGCAATTTTAAGGGGTAAATTCTACACTCACTTCTGAGCTAGTATTGAGGCCTCATTCCCCTTAAGTCATAAATCTAGTGCTAAATTTAAGAACAAACCCATTTGGTCAATCCCCAGTACCAACAAACTATGCAATAGGAAGTAGAAACTCCTATCCCATAAAAGAAAACTTAATTCCCCATCATCTAGTGAAGAGCTCAAAATGATCAACAAAGGTCTTAGAAACTAAATCAAATTCTCAAAGAGCAAGCATGAATTACGAATGGCATAGCTGGACTTGTACAAAGCCTTCCATACCATTCCAGACTTGGTCATCATTGACAAGCTGATCCAATTAAATGTAAATCCCTGTGTTATCCACTGGATAGCAAACTGGCTCACTGACAGAACCCACTCTGTTAGAGTTGCAGACAGACTCTCATCTAAAAGTGCAGTTATCAGTGGTGTCCCCCAGGGATTGGTCCTTGGGCCACCCCTCTTTGGTATCTAAATCTCTGAAGTTAAAGCAGACAACAAAGGCTTGTGGCTGATGAATTTTGCCAGTGGTGGCATTCTTGGAGCAGTTATAAATACCCTGTATGGCTTATGTATTCTCTGTGGGGACTAACTCATGCTAATAAGTGGTGCTTGTCCCACAGCCTTAAATTAAATGCCATAAAATGAAGAACTGTGTCCTTTTACAGACCTGGGCACTCCTGCTCCTATCACATAGGTGACATCCCTCTAAAAATGAACTTGGTCATTAGGGACTTGGACACCTTCATTGGAAAGGAACTATCTTTTGACTACCATCTTACCACTGCTGTTGTGAAATCCTTTTATGCAGCCAGACTAATCACCAGGGGAATATCTTCTAGTTCCAAGCAAGTCATTGTCCTCCACTACCACTCCCTTATCAGACTTGTAGAATATAACTTCCTCTTTGGTACATACTTGGCTAGGCATGTGACTCAGCTTGAGAGCCCTCAATATTTCCTTACCAAAAAAGTCAAGGGTATATCCTCCTTGAGTTTCCCTGACTGCTCTAAAGTGCTCTCACTATTTTTCCATTTCCTACTGACTATTTAGAGGATATCTTTGCCTTGTGTACAAACTCTCAAAAGATCCAATCCTATGTAACCTCCTACAGATCCACAAAACTAATATCACCATAAACACCTGCTCAAGAAACCTAAACTTCCACCAAAACATAAATAATACCCATTGGCAGGACAGATATCTTTCACAGAGAATATCTCTTTTATACAACAGACTCCACTTAGAGATTAAAAAGAATTGTTTCATTACCCTTTTAAAGCTTAAGCTGGATGACTAGATGGGCATTCGTAAGAGCATTCCAGGTATGGCCCCTCTAGCCCTTTTTGAAAGGAACCAGAATTAGGCCAGGTCAGGTGTTAATTCATGTCTTGTTAAATGGGTGGGATCATAGGCTAGGCTACAGATGGTCTACTGGCTCAAAAGTTTAGAATGAACCCATGAATATTCTTGAATGAATCAGATTTAATACCCAAATCAGGACAAAATATACTTTAGGCAATATAATAACAGAGATAAAACAAATGGAATTGAGATCTTTAGAAAAAAGTAGGAGGATTAACTTTAGCCTTAAAACAATAGGTGGGGGCGTGGCCAAGATGGGCTCTGAGTAGCAGCATATTTCAACAGCTCCACTAAAGAAATATTATTCTGACAGGAATTCTGCCTTCAAACTAAAAACTGAAAATACTTTTATACATGATTTGAAAGAACTTAATTTTGTCTATAATAATATCTAGTTAAAAACAAAAAAAGGCAGATTTTCCTGTCAAATTATTCCTGGATAACTTCTCCTCATCTGAAGAAATTCATCATGAGCTTCACTAAATCCAGTAACCAGGATTCCAGCTTCAAAAGAGAGATTCAGACTTTGATAACAAATATACAGGATCTTACCACAAAAATTGATAAACTGGATACTAAAATAGATAATTTCAAGGAGAAGACTACCAAACAAATGGATTTACTCCATCAAGACTTACTACAACAAAACACTCTGATAATAGGTATTGAAGAGGCTCTGAATGATATGGATGGGAGAATTACTGAAAATGAAAATAATGTGGAATTCCTACTCAAACAGAACACTCTTCTAAAACATAAGTTAAATGATCTAGAAAACAGATCTAGATGCAACAACCTAAAAATATTTGGACTACCAGAAGGCATTGAAGGGAACAATATGACTAACTTTCTCACCACTTGGTTACCTAAAACTCTTGATCTCACTGAAGCTATGTCCTTTGGTATTGAGAGGGCACATTGTTACCTTGCTACAGTGGATACAGCTAACAAAAAGCAACCTAGATCTATCATTGTCAAATTCCTCTCATCTTCTGATAAGGAATTAGTGTTAAAAACTGCATGGTCCAAGGCACCAAATAAATTAAATGAAGCTACATACGTTTTGACAATGATTATTCATCTGCAGTTATAGCAAAAAGAAAAATATTCTTACCTTTGATAAAGGAACTGAAGAAAGCACAGGTGAAAACATACCTTTTGTTCCCTGTGAAGCTGAAGATATTTTCATCGGAAGGTCCCAAAATATTTGAAGACTTGGAAGCAGCTCTGAACTATGTAAAAGTCCATAAGATCTTGGAAAAAATAGAAGAGATAAAATGGGCTAATCCCACGCTTAAGAGAATGACATCTAATCCCACTTGTAAGACTTCGGAGAAACAAAAAAGACTAAGAAACAAGTGACTTAAATATTTATGTTTGCAATTTGTTATGTTTCTGGAAACATTGTCATTGTGTTAATTACTTGTTGATATTTTCACTTACAAGGTAAGCCTGCTTTTTCTTTTTTCCATCCCATTCACACATGACCTTAAGTATACACATAATTTCATTTTTACTTAAACTGAGCTAAACGTTTATACTAATGATAAATATATAGTCATGGGTATTGTTATAAAGATATTTTAGGATTGAAGGGTAAACAAATGGAGCTACTGTGTTAGTAAATTAATTACTTCTCATATATAAACATTCTAGATTCCCTCTATAATCTCTAATTAATTTAGTTAAACTAATTACAGTCAGATCAATTCAATATACATAGATATAAGTAAATAAAAGTTCACTACACAATTATTTGTCATTCTATGGTATTCACACTGAGCACTGTTTTTTATTTTATGGTTTATACCTTAAGAATCAATTTAAAACTTTTATATATGTTAAATTCATATGGTGATAATATATGATAACTTTTCAACATTCTACTAAGACTCATAAGTGAACTCTGTTACAGTTTTAAAAAAAAAATATATATATTTATATATATAGATATATATATATATATATATATATATTTTTTTTTTTCATGTGAATGTTAAGTGGATTAATGGGGCTGTGTGATTTATTTAAAATGCTTTCTGCTATATTTGAAGCTGTGTGGTACTGTTTGGTTGTAATGGGTAGCTCAAACTCTTGTTGTGCATGTGAACAGGCTATGGGAAGCTTACAGATGTCACACACATGAACTTTCCCTATACTTATTGAATACAGCTGCTGCTGTGTCTTTCGGCTTTTCCCGGTTAGGTGTCGCCAAAGCGGAACTCTGGTCTGCTAATGATTGGCAGTAGATTTTTACGTGCCGAGTTGCCAGCCCTGATGCACAACCTTCAACTAAGGTACGCCCATTCAAACATGTCTCCACACAGAAGACGCTCTAGCTGAGAATCGAACAGGACAACATCTTACTGTGAGGCAACAATGCTACCTCAGCACCACCACCGCAGTTACTTATTGAATACAGCTACATACTTGTTATTTTTTTTCATATAAAACGACAAAAGACAACTTCCAGAGACTCTGTGAAGATTGAGCTTATTGTCCACGAGCTTATTTCTTCTTACACTGCCTTATTTTCACTAAAAATCCTCTCTACATTCTCAAATGAGCTCCACGAAATCGCGACGTGTTTTGATGATGTCACAGCTAGTCGAGCAACCTAACCAGGAAGTCACTACATGTAATTTTGTCGGAAAAGCCACAAAAATGTTGGAAATGGATGTAATTACTATTAAAATGTAGTTTTAAGCCTGCTTAATACATCATTTAGACAAATTTTGATTCTTAAGAAAGGAACCTTCAACTGAGTCATTCTTATTCATGTCTATGGTAAATTCAAGGGGAAATAAAAAAAAGGGAAAAGTAAGTGTGCATTTACTTGAACTAATGTATGCCAAGTTATTTATAAAGCTGTGCCTTGCTTAATATGATAAATCAGTCTTATTATAAATTATAACTAATTTTTCATTCAGAGGCTGACAGCTGGTTGGGAAATAGCATGAGTTAAAATAAGTTTACTTAAGACATGATAACATATTCTAACATAGGTGCTTATACTGTCATTTGACCTTTCACTTTAAAGATATTCATACTGATATGTTTTGATTACTATACCAACATATAGCATTTGTGTTAAAATGGCTAGTAGTTACTTTAACTGACATTTTTCACTATCAGAATGCTGCTTTTCCTAGACTTCAGACTCCTTTCTTTTGAATGCTACCTAGAATAATATGTCATAACAATGAATTTATATACTAACTTGGTTTAAATTCCACAGAAGGGTCATGTGTTCTATTGATGACAACAAAGAGTATTAACTAATCAACTATTATATCATATGATTCAGCAGAAGTTAAAATGCCTTGTTTTTTTCCCC
Source organism: Protopterus annectens (assembly GCF_019279795.1). Taxonomy (NCBI): domain Eukaryota; kingdom Metazoa; phylum Chordata; order Ceratodontiformes; family Protopteridae; genus Protopterus; species Protopterus annectens. The sequence continues at coordinate 356,441,713 of NC_056725.1, forward strand.
CTCTCTCAACAAGTATAGAGAATGACTTTATTGATAGAGCATTTTTTACATATGTTATATTATTCTATGATATACTTAGTTATATAATTTACATGAAATATACTTATGGTATTAGCAATACCAGAGGAGTTACATTGAATATAACCCTGTTTTACCAGTTTTAAGGAATATATAATCATATATAGAGTTACTATTTCATCTGTTTAATTTTTATATACAATGAAGGTTATGTCTTGCTGCTGTCTAAAGGTCAAATTTGAATGACAGATTGGTTTAAGCAATACCTGACGAGTTACACTTGTGTTACCGGATGGGTCACACTGATTACAGATCTGCTTCACTTGTTTAATGAATATGTAAATATATTTAGAGTTACTATTTTATCTATCTCACATCTATGTATAGTGGAGGCTGTGTTTTGCTGCTGCTGTGTAGGGGTTTGATCTGAGTGACAGATGTCACTGGGACAAGGAGTTTACAACTCCAGGCGGGTAGCTACCCCATTTTTTCCTAACATATATACTACATTTAATTTTCTTAATAAGTTTTTCCTGACATCCATCATGATTCAAATATATATAATTGTAAGTTGCAAGAATAGTATAACACATACTGTGAATCTCATACTAACAGACAAAGACTATAATTTACATAACAAATATTTTGGAGAGGATTATATAAAATATATTCAAGATAACACACAAATCACAAGAATCCCTTACTCATTTATAAAGCTATCATGACCACACTAAAAGGTTTATCAATCAACATAAATGGTCTGAATACCCCTATCAAAAGAGGAAGTTTATTTAAATACTTAACTATACACAAATCAAACATAATATTTTTACAAGAAACACATCTTTTAAAAGAAAATATTAACTTTTTAAACACTAATAAATATATAGTTATTGCCAGTTCTGAACATTCTAAAACGAAAAGAGGAGTAGCAATTCTCTGGAACAGAACTCTCCCTTTACCTAGAATTATTAAATCTTATCAAGACAATAAAGGGATGCTTTGCCTGGTGACAATTAAAATAAATACAACACTTTTCACTTTAGAAAATAACATACTCTTACCGGGCATTGGAACCGGTACCATTAAACAACAATTGAACCAAATTGTATCTCATTCCGAGGGTAATATTATTATGGCAGGGGACTTTAATTGTGTTTTAAATGAAATGGACTTTAGCACTTCAGGGAAAAGGAAGATAACCTCACAAGCTAAACAACTAATACAATTTATGAATACATATCATCTAAAAGATTTACATGACTATACTGACTTGTGCTCACTTCAATTTACGTTCTATTCTAATAGATTCAAATTGTACTCTAGAATAGACAGGGTAGTTATATCCACGCAAATAATAAATGATTTAATAAACACCAAGATTGTGTCTTGCCCTATTTCAGATCATAATACAATTATATTTGAGCTTTATTTAAATGTTACCCCAATGACTCATATAAGAAGAATACCTGCATATAACTCAATTAAAAGAATTTCAAACATTTTTTGAAGAAGAAACAAAAAATGTTATAAAAAACAATCTAACATCTAACTCTCATGACATTTATATATGGGATGCATTTAAACCTTATTTATACGGACAAATAAATAAATGGTACTATAACAAAAGGAAGTCCTGGATGAAGATTTTAAAAAAATGCAAGACAAACTAGATAGATTACACCTCAAAGTTAATGACAAGTTCACTCCTAAAAATATCAGAGATTAAATAAATAAAGCTAAGGAGGAATATAGTGCAATCTTATAAGACTATGATTTCCTTAGAGAAATTTAAATTCCTAGCCTATTCAGTAAACCTGAAACATTTAACCAACCTTGCAAATAAAACAAAAAGAATCAACAAACATAATCATATTAAAGAAATATACTTGTCAAGAAAAAAGAAAAAAGTTTATAATATACATGACATAGATGAATTTAGACATTTTCACATGATTAATCAAACTTTTCAGATCATTCAACCAATAGATAAAATAAAACAATACATTAAAAAGAACTTGTATGCCAAACTCAACAAACAACAGTCAGAAATCATAGACAAACAGATCTCCTTAGCGGACATACAAACTCAAATTAATAAACTTAAACAGAACAAAGCACCAGGCAATGATGGCATCATTCCTGAATTGTATAAAATTATGCCTAATACAGCTATTTCTTTACTACATAACATACTTCTTATAGCCCAGAATGACATTATTTTGCCTCCATCTTGGAAATATACCTTTATTTCGCCCATTCTAAAATCTAGTAAAGATCCTGAATTATGTACCTTATATAGGCCCATAACTCTTTTAAATATTGACTACAAAATGTTTATGAATATATATGCTGGCAGATTAAAAAAAAATTTACCCCAGTTAATTAATGATGACCAAACAGGCTTTGTAACTAATATAAGTACATATGATAACATCAAACGGTCTCTTATTTTAATTGATTATTCACACAGAAAGAAAAAAAAAACTTGTCTCTGGTTAGTCTTGACATTAATTCAGCATTTGACTCAATACATTGGGACTATCTATTCACATTATTACAATGTTTAAACTTTTCAGATAATTTTATTAATCTACTGTTACACCTTTATAAAGTCACTCTGGCTTATATCAAAATTGGATCATACACATCGACTCAAATACTCATCACTAAGGGAACAAAGCAGAGCTGCCCCCTATCTCCCTTATTGTTTACTCTTATAATGGAACCATGGGCTAATGATATACGAGGAAATAAAAACATAGACGGTTTAGAAATAAGTGATGAAACGACTTCTAAAATTCAGTTATTTGCTGATGATGTGCTCATCACTACTAAAGGAGATAATTCCTCCATAACAGCCTTATTTGAAGCTGTTAACACATTTCAAAATATATCTGGAATGAAATTCAATGATAATAAAACTAAGATCTTACCTATCTATTTAAACAATAATAAGAGAAACATTAACATAGATACAAAAAAATACATCACAGATCAAATTACATATTTAGGTATCATTCTTGCTAAAGATATTAAATTAATCACAAAACTAAATTATAATACATGTTATGTAAACATACAAACCTTATTAACGAAATGGAATACAATTATATTTACAACAAAGGAAAGGTTAACTATCATTAAAATGATAACCCTTCCTAAAATTCTCTATATTATACAATCTATTTTAATACTTCCCAATAAAGTTTTCATTAACAAGATCAATTCCCTGCTATTAAAGTTTTTTTGGTTTCCCAGGAAACCTAGAATAGCACTCAAATACCACCTTTATAGCTGGAACAAAGGGTGCATAGCTTTTCCTGATTTGGACCTTTATTCTAATGCAGCTGTTATTAGATCCATAGCACAACTTTTGGATACATCATATCAGACCATATGGAAAATATTTTGGGAATCCTCAGCAATGCTATTAATATCGAAACCACAACCTTACAAATTAGAATTAATAAACAATCCAATACTATGGATACTTAAAGATTATTTCATGTTACACAGCATACCCAAATATTCATTTAGCTACTTGCATAATATATTAATAAACTTTAGAAATTTTATATTTAAGCACAAAAGATACAAGGAACTTTTCTTTACAATTTTCCCGATAGCCTTTACTCAAGAATCCTTACAATCCTCAGATATTGATAAAATTATCTTGCTTAAACAAAAAGGTCTTTTGTATTGGTTCCAACTAATCATGGATAATCATGGATGAAAGGGTTAAGGATGTAGATCAGATAATAAGTGAATATCAGTTAGACAAATCCCTTTGGCTTAACATACAATCCTTCAGATTATTTTTGTGAAATAAGATATACCTGATTACTCCTGCTAATAAACAGGTCACTAGTATACTACTAGTTTTTTAAATTCAGTTATTCAACATAAACAAACTTATTCAGACAAAATGGCATTTATATACAGACTTATTAGAGAAGAAACATTTTGTTGTCCAGCTAATTTCTATAACTATTTTTATATAACAAATAACACACTTTCAAGGGATCTAGATAAAACAAATATATTAGAATCTGCAGGGAAAACAACACTTTCACTTAAATGGAAAATATATTCCTGGAGATTTTTATATAGATCCTTCTACACTCCTCAACTAATGAACAAAATTAATGGTAAACAAAATATGTGTAACAGATGTAAGTCTAATATAAACATTGATTGGACCCATATGTTTTATGACTGCCCTGCTTTAAGTGTATTCTGGGAAAACATTAATGAATTCCTGCAAGCAATATTCACAGATAATTTTGTTTTGACCATATCATTAGTACTCTTCAATACACACATACCTGGTTGTATAAAAAAGTTAAACATTCCTTACTTTGGGCAATACTGGCAGTAGCCAGGAAAACTATAACAAGGAGCTGGATATCTGAATCTTCTCCTTCCTATAATGATTTTAAGAAAATTCTAATGGAAGTTTGTCAATTACAGGTTGCAACTATGACATCTAGAACATTTAGAAAAACTTATAACTATCATTTATGGGTTAATTTACAGAATTTGTTGAAAAGAGATTGACAACGATAACATATAAATTAAATTTCAACCTCTCTATGTGTTATATATATATGGAAAAATCAAATACTAGTCAACATAATGATATTCAAAGGATGTCTTTGTAAATAGTTTTAGTAATTTCATTTTATTTGTTAAACATTGTTATGTGAATGCCTATGTGAACATCTTTTGAATTGTAAATATTTTTATGTTAAAAGTATGTGTAATTGTTTATACTTATCTCTTTAAAATCAATAAAATTATGTTTTTTAAAAAAAGAAAAAAGTAGGAGCAAACTACACAGGAAAAAAATGGGAATTGTGGGAACAATACATACAGAGAAGGAATGAGGTTTAAAAGAAGGCAGAACTTAAAGAAGATATGTAATATTTGATTGAAAATGATTGAGTAGATTATAAGTAATGTATAATGTTTGGAGCTGGGAGTGTGGCAGTATGGTTTGTGATATAAAATGCTTGCAACTAGGATTGCATTGGTATGGTTTGTTTTCATTTATGTCGTAGGTGATGATTTAATAAAGATGTTTCTTGTTTAAAAAAGGGGGAGCAGGAATTGAATAATTTATGTAATGTTGCTTAGGTTATATGATATATAGCAGTACATGTGAAACATAATGTTTGTTAATTTTAACTTGTTACTACAGTTTGATTATTTTATATAAACATGAATGTGTCTATGTCACAAGTGATAATTCAATAAATATGTTTAAAAATAAAAAATATACTTTAGGCAGAGCTGGACACCATCGACTGGAACCAAATTACAGCTGACATTAAACATATTACATCCATTCATACTGTTTATAACATGCTCAAACCAATCTAAAATAGATTCTTCCCTTTTCTTGAACATATTTTCATTAAATTATCACATATTAAGTTGTAACATGAATTCTAATGCATTAATAAAAAAGAAAACAAACCTTGAGAGCAGCTTTTGTGTTATCATTGTGCAGTATGCATGTATGTTTTCTTTTTAACAATTCCATTCACTCCATTACATTAACTTCTCAGTCCCTACCTTCTCTTAAACCTTACTAATGAGCACTATTCTGCATGTATTATTCTTAAAAGTGCCATTTTATTTATATGAAATATGCTCCTTTGCTTCGCTTTGCTTTCCTTTTCTTTTCTTTTTTCTTTTTTTTTGCCTTTTATTTGTTCACAATACTGGTTTATTATTTAGGGTTATTCATATCCCTATGGCAGTATGACTTCCCCTAAGCCTCCCTCACCTCCAATAGCTGGCACATTTTTGCAGCTTTCTTAGAAATTTAACCCCTCCAGGACAGGGTCACCAATGCCCTTCTTGGTTGGTGTTGCATGTCTTCTGCCAGCGGTGAGGCAGGCTTGGCTTGATCAGTTGGCCCTTCTCTACACATGCTGAAGAATCATGCTTGGAGGTTGGGCAGGATATGAGTGCAATTTCTGAGCCCATGTAACCAGCCCCTGAAAGGGCCATGCCTTGATCCACCTACTTGCCTAACCAGTTGGTCCCCCTTAAGCCTTGCCTCCGCCATACCCTAATGAGGGATCTGCTTTTAGCCAGCATGATCCTTATCTTCAAGGATAGGCTCACCCATCCTCCCTGTTGGTCCATCAAGAGCTTGATTCACTACTGAAACCTGGGCCACCTGGGTTGTAGTCAGGGTTTTAATCCTTTACAACACTGGAACACATCTTTCTTTTTCTAAACATTCCACCTCCACTTCTTTAATCTATTTTACAATATTATATGCTTCCATTAAAGCTGGTTTAGATTTTGTTTTCCATTTTCTGGTAACTAATTTTTGGCAGCTAACAGCACAATACTTAATAAGACTTTACTATGCTTAGGCAATTTAGAGCCTATATCCCAGTTCAAAGTAATCATTTTTTAGCAACTACTGTTTGCTCCACACAACATTTATTTTCTCTCTTGAAAGTTTCATTTGTGTCCTTGTAATCTACAAGACATTAAACAAAATCTTAATCAAAGAGAAAACACTTGGTACCAATGGAAATAATTTAAAAAATTACAGATACTAAATTAGCCTTCCAAAATCTTAGATACAGGGTATACATGCAAACTAGCACTGTTAAAGCCATGTATATTAGAAAAAAAAATTGTGCAAGTTCCTTCAAACAGTTTTGGAGAACACTAATGGTCACAACAAATGGCCTTAAAACTTCTGACACACAACAAAACACATTTAGTAGGGACTTCTTTAAACACAATAAAATACCTCATTTATACATGCCCTAAACTTTGTAAGACTCCATTTAATCTACCAGACTCATCAAACCACAGAAACCTCCCTATCCCACATATTGGACCTTCCCTTATAAAACATATCTGGCAAAGCAAATAAAGCTTTAGGAAAGTGTATATGCCTTTATATATATATATATATATATATATATATATATATATATATACACATATATATATATATATATATGTGTATATATATATATATATACACATATATATATATATATATACACATATATATATATATATATATATATATATATATATAGATATAGATATATATAATGTGTGTGTGTGTGTATAAATAAAAAAATGCATCATAAATTATTAAAATGGTAGTAACAAAATTAGCAAAACCCCTTTGTCAGATATACATTTTAACACCAAGCTTGGGAATAATACAGTACAGTTGGAGATACACTACAATAATGCCCACTAAAACTAAAAATCCCACACAACCATCATGCTACTTACCCAGAGCAATATTTCCCTCTTTGGCAAAATCCTGGAATGATTACTTAAATAATGGAAAATATCTCTAAATATGCCCTACTATCAAATAAACAGCATGGATTTAGGCAGGGAATAGGATATAGAAGTTTCAAGACGAAATCCCAAGAGTCCCTTAAAGTTTCAGTAAGCCAAATGTCACACACTTAGTCTAAAAAACAGAACACTGTAAGAAACATTCCACAAGGTGTTCTCAGTGGAATAACTATACAAAAATACTCCCCAGATTTGAAACAATATAAATCTAGTACTGGTATTAACTGCTGTTAAACTTAAACTTAAAACTTGACAACTCAAACTTAAAAAATAATAAAAAAATGAAGCTGTCTAATCGAATAAATCTCTTAGACTTATAAATCACGTAAAAAATCCAATCCAGCATATGTTGATTTTGCAGTTCCTTTATTAGTAAGCACAGACAAACGATCCTTCAGACGTAATGCATTAACTTAGACACATACTGAGTAACAAACCATGCTTACAAAGCAATACAAAAAGAGCAACTTAATGAAGCACTATTTATTGGTTTAAAACAGGTATTTGAAACTGTCACTCACTCGTTCCTATTAAAAGCCTTGCAAAATATTGTCATAGGAGACTCACTATTTTCCTGGTTTGCAGCATATTTACAAAACCAGAATGCTCACAGTACAATTAGGAGCTGGTACTTCAGATAACAGAGCATTTTCAGCTAGAGTACCACAAGTATTCATGTTAGGCTCACTCATTTTCTCTATATCCATAACCAGTCTAACATTTTTGCTGTTTAGTCATTTAGGTGAAACTAATTCATTGTGGCCTCAAACTTTAGCATGCCAACCCTGCTTCATTACCATTACATAAAATGCAGATGACATAGATGTTCTTTGATTTATTAATTCTGTTAGCTGGCTTCAACAAAAGTTACAAAAGAACTTCATGGTCATTTGTAACTGACTAATAAATCTAGTTATTAATTGCACAAAGACAACCCCAGTGCTATTAGCTACTAAACTACCTATATATACTATTATGCCAACTAAGGCATTACATACCATACCTCCATACCTCTCAACCTTTTAGCACAATAAATCTGGATAAAGCCTAAAATAATGAGGGGGAACAAAGGCTCCCAGATAGACATAGATTTTAAATATTGCTCTTATAGACTTAGAAAGTTGCTAGAATAACATGATTTGTCTTAGCATGCATTTTTCTGAAGGATAAGAAGTCTGAAACTCATATGTCATTATTTAGTGACTTAAATCCTATGTGAAGTGCCAGAAAAACACAATTTTATGAAGAACTGGCCAAAAATATGAGACAGAAATCTGGTCATTTGAGAGGTATGTTAAAAATACACACACATACACCTACACCTACCTTCTGTCTACTCTCACACAGCAACACACACATACACACACCTACTCTATATCTCTCTCATACACTCACACACATACATACACACACACACACACACACACACACACACACACACACACACACACACACACACACACACACACTACCTCTCATATGAACAGAATGGCTAGTTTAAAATTATATACACACTTTCTCTCTCATACAGAAACAGAATGGCTAGTTTAAAGTACATACACTCACACAGACATACACGCGCACACACACACACACACACACACACACACACACACACACACACACACACACACTTTCTAGTTTAAATTACTTAAACATGCACTATCTCCCATGCAAACAAAATGGCCTGTTTAAATTACATACACATAAATATATGGAAAAACACTTTCTCTCTAGTTTAAATTACTTATACACAGAGACACACACACACACACACACACACACACACACACACACACACACACACACACACACACACACACACACACACACACACACACACACACACACACACACACACACACACACACACACATACACACACGCTAGCTCTCATACAAATAGAATGGCTAGCTTAAATTACATACACATAATGCACACACACACTTACCTTTTCTCTTAACGGAACAGATAGTTTAAATTCTGCTTGCAAGTGTGGAATGTGTTTACTTCCACAATGGCGTGCGTGTAGCACACGCATGTTTTTTCTTAAAAGAGAAGACACCGCCACTGTGGTGTTGAAACATTTTTTTAATATATTATTAAAATAAATATTTAAGCCTCCTGGCCAGAGTAGGCCCCTCCCTTCTCACTCCCACAAAAAAAAGAAGGAAAGATATAGCATTCCAGATGTTAGTTCCCCAAATAGTGTACTGCTTGAAAATAATAACCCTTAACTAAGCATTAACATATAAAAAAGCTACAAATAGCTGTTAAAATTTATTTTATGTCCCTTGTCAGTTTAAGAGAATACCAGTAGGCCACACTATAAAAAGGCAAGCTGTCAATTTATAACTGCACCATCACAATCTACTTGTATTTTAAACTAAATGACTTTCAAATTACAAAACTATAGACATTACTTACTCCTGGCCTCTATACTACAGCATACAGAATTAGCTATGTATTTCATACAAACACAGAGAATGCAACCACCCTTCTTAGGCCTTCTTTCAATATGAGAAAAAGACTTCCATGAGATTGCCCCAGCTTCATGGAACTGCCTTCATTAAGACATCAGGAAGAATACTGACTTCAAAAATTAAAAAAAAAATCCTGCAACACTTAAAGAGAGAAGATAAGTGTTCCTTCTTAGACACAGAGCAACTAATTACACTGAGTAGCCTATCGTACATGCCAAGCAAATCTTTTCATAGAGTCACTTATTTTCTTCCTTGGTATTCCATGAGCTATGCACATGCAAATATTTCACTTAGGTATGTATTATAATATCTGCCCATATTGCAGTGTATTTTATGTCAAAACTATGTGAACGATCACGTCTATGGGAAAATAATGTATTCCTAACTGCTTCTCATATACATTTGTCTTTATATCAAGTGTTGCAATTCACTCCTTTTTTGCAATATCTTCTACTTTGAAACACTCATCAATTATGTAAAATACAATGTAATACGATTTGTGCACTGCTGTATCAAGCATTTATATAAGATTAATGTTCTCTAACTGCCTATCAGGCTCAGGTCATGTCTGAAAAAGGTCTTTTGCCATTCCGCCAGTCTACTTAACAAAGCATAAATAAATATCATTATTGTTGCTTCAGGGATTCAAAGAATGTTTGCCTGGTACCGCAAAAATGTGTGTGTGTGTGTGCGTGTGTGTGTGTGTGTGTGTGTGTGTGTGTGTGTGTGTGTGTGTGTGTGTGTGTGTGTAACATATAACTGCATGTTGTAGTAAAATAATTTATTTCCTTGCAAGTAATGCATCACATGCTAACTGAATCCAGAACAACACAAGAATATTCCACTCCCATTTGGAAGAAGGCCTGTGAGAAAGTCTGCAGTTTACATTACTGGCTAACAACTGTGCCATGTTTCTACATGAGTGGGCAAGTGGTCTCTCTCCTCTATGTTCCACAGATACAAAATGCGTATGATTTGTTCTTAGAAGCAGGGCAAACTATGCTGTTGTGCTTTAAACAGTGTTATGTTAATGAACATCCTGAGGCCAGGTGCTTTGTTGCATTCCACTAAAGGCAGCTGACAACTCAGTCAGGGCATCTCTGCTAAATACAGTACATGATCTCCTGCCATCAGTGAGATATATATTTCTCCATCCTACAAAACTGTATTACAGTTTCACAGAAGCATATGCAGGTCCATATAAATCTTCAATTAATATTTCATCTTAAGTGAAGTTTGATATCTTTATTTTCCTATATAAACCTCTTTCCAAATTCTAGCCATCCCTGGGAGTTCTCCTAGCTCCATTTCAGAATTTTGCAGTACCCTACGTTAGTTAAGCCATTCAAGTCTTCCAAAGAAGATTATTAATGAGTGGAAAACTGCAGCAGACACGTTTTAAAATGTTTTTCTCCTTGTGTAAGTTATAAGTATGTATTTTTTATATTTTATTGTTTTTAAAATGTGAATTCTATCATAGTTGGAATGTGCTCTGAGGTTTGATCCCATTGCAAAAATGGGAAAAAGAGGTTGTGGATGGATATTATAAATAAATAATATATTTATTTTTTATTTGTTCATCTCATTCTGTTCTATTTTTGATCCCTTATTTCTATTGGCCATGATGAACCCTGTTTTTGTTTCTTTTGAAATGATTACATTGACTGAATCATTTAAAGGTTTAATATTTTTGTTTTGGATTAATACACTATAGTAAATAAATATCAAGTCCTTCATTTTTTTAATATTTTTTCTTTATATTGTGATAATGACATGTTTATATCAGCTAACTGATACACTGACACAATAAATGAGATACTTCCTGATTACAGTTTGCGTTCCTGGGAGAGACTGTGGTTCACATCACTGCCACTTCTATGATGGAGATCACACCATGCATCCAGAAAATTAACACGTTACGGAAGTAAAGTGGCAACTGACACAGTGCCCTGCACTGCATGACCAGTGATGACCATTTGAGCATATACCCTCCTTGTAAACACACACACACCTTAAGCAGAAGAGCCAATAAAGCAGATATATCTTTCTGCTTCTTTCCACTGTGTTATGCAAAATAAGGATATATGAGTGACCATTTGGAAAGTTCATCCTTCACTTCTACATTTTCAGTCGGTAGCTGTTCATAGTATTCAAAATAGCAGAAAAATCAGCAGGTGAGAATTCTTACTAAGCAGACGAAATGTATGCCTTACAATTATATCCCCATTTTCAGTCCATTGTGATGTAATGAGATATAAATTAATTTTCCCACACTGATTCCAGCAGTATGGTACATGCGTGTATATGGTTACATAAAGTCTAAGGACAAAAACAGCACGCATTTATTTGCATACACTACTTATATATATTATATTTTATTATATTATATTATAGTATGTTATATTATATCATATTACTATGCACATTCTGAATAATGCCAAGAACTTATCTACTCAGTCTCTTTGTCAGTTACTGGACCTTTATAAACAAACACACATTCTCAGACAGACAGACATAACACAAGCACACAAACATATACACATTTACAGATAGACAGATATACAAACACACACCTACAAACATATATATAAATACACATATTCACAGATAGATATATATGCACACAAACACACACACATTCACAGACAGACAACACACATATACATACCTCTCAACTGTACATATTTTCGCAGAATGTCCAGATTTTGCCTCATATTTTTGGTCCATTTTTCATAAAATTGTGGTTTTCTGGCACTTTAGTGACAAATCATTAGAGACTGAAGTTAGAAAATAATGACAGACATTTGAGTTTCAAACTTCATACCCTTTAGAAAATTCATGCTAATGCAATACCTGCTATTCTATCAACTTTCTAAGTTTGTAAGAGCACTATTTAAAAATTGTCCCTATTTTTGGGCCTTTATCCCACTTTTATTTATGGCTTTGTCCAGATTTCTTGCTCTAAGAGGTTGAGAGGTATGCACATATATATTGCACACAAACACATACACACATTCACAAACATAACAAACATATATATAAATAATATATATATATATATATATATATATATATATATATATATATATATATATGCACACACACATATGCACACATATGCGCACACATTAAACAATAAAACATTTTAAAATAATAAATGCATAAAGTATGTTTAAAATGTCTTAGTAAATCACATGAACTTTTATAACATTTATAAGACAAGTGCTGAAACATTATGGCACAGCATCCATATTTTGCATAGAATTCATTGCATTTGACAAATTAACAGCTAGCTGAAAGATTGTATTTTTAAATATAACAATGTAAGCTGTTTTCATCAGCAGTGTTTGAAATATTTAAAATTATTACCATCTAAACTGAAAAGATGAAAGAATGATTTGCATTAACTTTAAATTCATGTGTGAAATTCATGAAGAAACTCAAAACAACAAAGCTGATGATCCAAAACACTGAGAATGTAAACTATTGCATGATAATAAAGAATAAAAATAAGGCAAAGTCCAAACTAATACATTCTCAGCCCACTAAGATGGTTGCAGACTTGTAAGACTTACTTCGTTGTCTGTGACATTCTTTTATTAAATTGTTCACCAGTTTATATGCCCACCAGCTCCCTCTGATGGTAGCAAAAAATCAGTGCAAATCAGGCAAAAAGTAAGATCGCACAAGCAGGAAACAGCTCTGCAATGTGAAATGCTGCACTCATGCAACCTCTGTTCCCATTTACAATGAACTATCGCAACACCTTTAAAGACGTTTTGCTCCTTGCCATTCAGTATGTGCAGCATTCTTTAAGCATCTCACTTGTCAGATGGTTTATACATTTTCTTCCACTACAATACCCATCTGTTACAGAGGACAATTTACCAAGAGTATATTCCCCCAGGAATACCATCTCAAATGGTGGTGCCTGTCTTGCTGTATATGCAGCTCAGCAGGCATGCCGTCAAGTATTCCAGAAGTTCCACGACCTGATGTATTCCATCAATACACCACAGAGACTACGATTTATTACTGGGTAACATCAGCTCTTTCAAGAAAGAGCAGCAGTCAGGTATCCAAAAATGAATGTGAGCAAAATTCGAAGCATATTAAATATCTCTTAAGCCTCATCTTTAATAAAAGCATACCCGATATACTAAGACTATCATTATAACAACAAATCAATAATTATTTAAATGATGTACACAAATTTAGAGCAGACAGTTAAGTATGGCAGTCATTTAACACCAGTTTCAAATGGAAATTCAAAATAATATAAAAATGCCAGAAGTTATAAATTCTGGAAATAAGACAAGTGGGACATATCTGTCTAGCAAATAGCTACTATTATTTAGACTGTATCTACAGGACACATGCAATTACTTGTCTGTCTCCCTAATACTGTCCCTACACTTATCTATGTGCATGTAGCAGTCCCCAGTATTGTGTTATTAACAGACCAAGCAGATATCACACATGCTCAGAGTTGTCACACATACCTTTCAACTGTGCAGATTTTCCCAGAATGTCCAGATTTTTGCCTCATATTTTTGTTCCGTTTTTCATAAAATTGTGGTTTTCTGGCAAATCACTGGCAAGTCATTAAATATTAAAGTCAGGAAATAATAGACATTTGAGTTTCACACTTCATACTCTTCAGAAAATTCAAAATCATCTTTCTAAGTTTGTAAGAACAATATTTAAAAATTGTCCCTATTTTTGGGCCTTTGTCCCCCCATTATTTATGGCTTTGTCCAGATTTCTTGCTCTAAGAGGGCTGTCACAGTATGAATGTTACACCCAACCCAACATGCACTTGTGTACTTTAACAGTAATACTTAACATATAAAGGCATTTTATATGCAGTTCATTACCTTATCAATTACAAACACAATTAAAATGCAAAATGTCATATAAGCATGCAGCTGTTTTTTAACTACCTTCCACTTTCTCATTAGGTAATGTTTCCTTACATGTAACAGAAGAGGAATGTGCTGGGCATAAATGCAGGTGTTGCTGTGTCATTTTGTATTAGACTATGTGTATGTTTTCATGGAGAAACAACATACTGTGGTGAGAAACATTTATACTATTGCACCTGCATGCATATATTACCTAATGATCTGAAGTGGTTTATATACCTAACGTAAGGACAGTCATAAGAAGAGTAAACAGTGACAAGTGTATACTTTGTATGTGTGCTACAGATATACTTGAAGAAGCCAGTGTTATTCTTTTTAGGCATCTTTCATGCCACTTTTCTATATACTTTATTATAACATTTGATGATTCAGGAGTAAAGAGCATGGTAGTGTTCAATGTCTGGGAGACTAACCCTGGGATTCATAAAGAATCCCACGTAGATGCTGTGATTGAAGAAAATGTGATTTTCAGAGACATGTGAGTTGTAATGAGGAAAAACATCATTGTCAGTTAATTTCCATGTCTCTTAACTGCGTGATGTTACTGATAGTGTTAACTGGTACTTTCCTGTGATAAGCACCTTGAAGGCTCATGCATTGTCTTGGCACAAACTCCCTCATCATTCACTATCACACACATGCACACATTCAAACACACACACACACACAGACACACACAGACACACACACACACACACACACACACACACACACACACACACACACACACACACACACACACACACACACACACACACACACACACACACACACACACACACACACACACACACACACACACACACACACACACACACACACACACACACACACACACACACACACACACACACACACACACACACATACACTCCATCACTGCCATACCTCTTATCTGTCCCTGAGTTTAGATAACGTTCTTGATGTAGCCCCTTATTTTTTCTCCAGTTGTTCTATTAACTCACTATGTGACTTGGACTAATATTTAAAAATTCTCCCTGGTGTCATTTAATGATTCTTCCGGCTTTGTCCAGAAGTCTTGAGCACAGATATTTAGAGGTATGGTATCCACTCACAGGGACACACTCCTATCCCTCTCAACTGTTCCTACGTCTGCAGAACACCCCAGGTTTTGCCTGTTATACCTTTCCTGCTTCTTGTAACTCACAGACCATTACAGTCAGTCAATGCCAGACATTACCATTTTATAATTCTTATTGTTCTGCAAATGCTTCAGACTGCAAGAGTGAGTCTTTCATGAAGTGCTCAGTTTGTGTGCAGGGCTAAAGCTCTGCTTACATAAGGACCCGCAAAAGTGCAGAATATGAAGCCTCCCCATCTTATTTTTTAAGTGACTTAAGATAATATTTAAATAATGCTTATTGTGTTTAGTGGTAGTGCAGAGGGTGAACACTTTGCTTTGTTAAGGTACTCCTCCCTGTATGGCTGTAGCTGTTTCCCCTTTGCATTTGTTTATGATTTAGAGTAATTAAAACAATGGCCCTGATATGTAGTGATGGTGCAGAGGACTAAAGCGTGCTTTCCATGCTCAGGGTACAGGGGTTGAAGCCTTTTTTCATTTTGTTCTTTTAACTTTTGTATATTTAAAGAGTATCCCTGTTGTCTAGTATTACCCCTGCCCATACGTCCTTCATGCTGCAAAACTGCTGTCCTATTAAGTTTGACTGTAAGGTAATATGTAAAGAGTATCCCTACTGTCTATTAGTTCCCCCCACTATTGCAGTATTAGCTCATTAGTTTAGGGGAGATTAGAGGTGTGACAATCCCCCTCACATAATCATGTACACACACACATATTCACACACACACTCACACACATACACACACACACACACACACACACACACACACACACACACACACACACACACACACACACACACACACACGCACACACACACACACACACACACACACACACACACACACACACACACACACACCTGAAAACACTCATCCTATGTACACTCACATATGTAGTCCCACACAGATGCACACATACACACCTCCCACCACTACCAATTTGCTGAACTCCCTTGGCACTTACTTCTAATCTCTAACACAATCTCAACCATTAAAAGGAATGGGTGAATGCTAAGCTTTGAGTTAATTAACTCAGCTGGCCAAGCTAACTTATGCTGCAGATATTCTTTTAATCACTTGGCTATATAAACGCCTTACAACAAGCTTTTCAGGGGGTGAGCACATCACTAATTAGCATATACTATTCCCCAGAATGCCTCATTAGTATTTAGCTTTTTCAAGGAGATGGCCTACCACAGTGACCCTGTAGACCATGTAGGTGGTCCTACCTTTGAGTCAGAAATGGCTGCCACTGGTGGCAGCAGCCTCTGTTAGGGCTTACCACTGGTGGCCACCCTTTCTGAATCCAGTTCAATGAATTTATGTTTTGATGGAAAGTGTTATGCAGAGACAGAAAACTGCAGCAACAGATGAATTCTGTGGAAGCCAGGAAGAAAAACCAAAAAACATTCAAAGCATAATTAGTTACTTGTTTCTCCCGACATACTCCCCCCCCCCTTCCCCACGGTTAGTTAATTATGTAAGTTATAATCTCATCACTTCCTGATTTGGGTTGTTGCTCCCTCCACAGACTATTTAAAGTAATATTATGGTCGTTTTAGCACAAATCTAACTGGTTAAAAATGGAACTACCTGCGGCATCGATACATGAAGTTAAGTTAACTGCGACCTACAATCAGTGAGTGTAGTGAAAGATTATGTGCAAAGGAATGAGATGGAGTGCATCCTCTTCAGTGCATTTCTGCTGTTGAGAACAGTTCTTTGGGGGTTTGTGTTTGTAGTGTTCTTTTCTTTGTTTTGAAAATATTTATTTATTTATTTACTTATTCACATACACTTTGTTGACTGGGTTAATCCCACTAGACCAATTGCCTCTTTTCAGGGGAGACACGAGATGATAGTCATACTGACTTTGTAATTTTAAGCAAAATAAATAAATACATACATTTTCCTGGTGTTGCTGCACATGTCTGGACCCTCCCTGAGTCTGAGTAGGTATCATGGGCTAGGTGGCATGTTGACATCATCAGGAAGATGGAAAAGATCCTTTTCTGCCTGTCTGTCTGTTCGTACGGCACCTTGAGCTACAGCAGTGACACTGTATGTGTTAAATCAAGACATTTTACAAAATAAAAAGTAATTCTTGAAAAATAATTTGCTAAGCATTATATGTCATGAGCAGTGTGGATACCACAAGGATATAAAGTAATCTAATGTCTTATTACAGCACTAGTGTGTTACAAGTTGTTGAGGTGCTACTGAACTGCAGAGATTTCTGGAATCTGTATGACAGTATTATGCTAAATGAGCTAGAATGGATAAACTACCACAATATGTACAAGGAAAAATGAGGTAAGATCTTTATAATGTAAATTTGTAAGAAACTTCTTAGTGTGGAAGATTTTCAGTCCATATATCTCTATTTTATCACTGTATATTAATCAGATCAGACAATAGTAGTAGAGGTGGGATTATCACAGTATCAAAAATGTTATTGAAGAAAACTGGGCCATTGTCACAGGAAACCCTTTTCTGATTAATATCTTAGGTGAAGCCCCATCCTTTGTTTATAGGAAGGCCAGGAACATTAGAAGTTTTGTTAAATTTAAACCTAGACCATATGAGAGAAACACTAAAAGATGTGAAGCTAATTGTACATTTTGTATATTTATACAGCAAGGTGATAGTTTTTATTGCTCTTATTTAAAGAAAATCATTAAAACCAGTGCAGGGAGTGACTGTAACACTACAAAAATAATTTACAGGGCACAGTGTAATGAATGTGATGCAGTCTATCTGGGCAATACTGTAAATAAACTTAAGCGTAGGATTTCGTGTAATCTGTCAGAAATCCGATCTGGATGTAAAAATAATGCACTAGCCAAACACCTTTCTCTTTATAAAAGACACATAGGTTTTAAGTTCCAGATCCTGGATCGCATAGACATGGGTGATCTTGAAGGAGACATCCTGAATATTCTGGAGAAATATGAACTCGTGCGGCAATTAAAGCTGAACTCTTTTAGGAAGCCTGGACTAAACTACTACTGTTCAATTAAAAGTGTACTGGAACTTAAAAAATTGCCACATTGTTTACATGACTAATTTAATTTAATTTTATTTTATTCTACCAGTTGGTTTTAAATACCATGTTAAATCAGTTTTAATTTAAGTGTATATTTTGTTTTCTATTATCATACATTTTTTCTTATTATTATTTCTTTTTCTTGTTCTCTTTTTTTCCACATTATTTAAAATGATGTGTAATAACAATACTAACTATAGAATAATATTTTTTATAGATAGTTTTTAGGGTTCTTGTACACAGACCTGAAGAAGTCTAGAAGGACGAAAGCAATCTTTGTTATGAAAATATAATATGATTTTTACAATTGATTTTTTACATGCAAATTGTTTATGTATATATTTATATTTTGTTTGCCAAATGGATTAAGGTTGATAGATTTCCAGCCATGAAGTAAATTGTCTTGGATAAAATCACAGACTTAATAATCTACTTAATAATCTGGTTAAATAAGAGGTACCACATCATTATAAATTTTATTTAAAGTACACAAGGGTTATATTATTATGACAGCTACTAAGTAGGGCAGGACCAGCTCGAATGTCACACTGATGGGGGAAGGGATGTGAATTTAACATGTGTACCAATAACACTTTGTTTTACAGCACAATAAACCACTCCCTTGCCTGATAAAAAGTATATATATATATATATATATATATATATATATATATATATATATATATATATATATATATACAGAAAGCTTGTGAGGAAACTATTGCTCTGTTATTTTTGTTTTACTTGGATCGCTTGTCTGTGTACTTAATAAAGGATTTTCAACTGGAAACAGACTGCCAGCCTTGCTTGGATTACTTTCAAATACTTAGTAATTCTGTACGATATTTCAAATTATATATTTTTTATTATTTTTTTTTACTTGACGAGTTTAAGTTCGCTACTTCTACTACTTTTGTCTGATCTGATTAATATACAGTGATTAACTAGAGATATATGGACTGAAAAATCTTCCACACAGAGAAGTTTCTTACACTGTTTTGCTTTTGGACCCACTATACTTGTTTAGTGGGTTGTTTGAGACTTCGGGTATACTACGGAGATTACTTCTTTTTTTTATAATGTAAATTTCCAGACTCTGAAATATACTTTTAACACTAACACACATTTTCTGCATTACATATGAGAATACTGTCATGCAAACATGGCAAGAAAGTGTTTTGTACACTGTACTCTTATGAACAGCATCACTACATTGAACATTGTGATGATGCAATTAAAGAAAGTGCTGCACCATCATGCACTAAGCTGGAGATGGAATGTGATTTTTTATATTTGAAGAAAATAGATTTTTCATACATTGGCCAAGTTTTCATATGACTGAACAATAAGTTATAAGTAAGGGCATAGCATCTAGGTCCAATGAGGTCATTATCCCACTGTACTCTGCCCTTATCAGACCAATCATAGAGTGTGTATGTATCTGACTAGGCATAATGCAGCAACTAGAGCAACCTCAGAGGTTCCTTACAAAAAGAATACATGGTGTAACAAATCTGCCTTATGCAGAGTGCTTTAAAGCTCTTTCCCTCTACTCAGTCTCCTACAGATTACTGAGGGGTGATCTGTGCCTGCATGCCCCATATGCATGAATTTCCTCCGTATTCATAAGTCAAAGAGTACCAGGAATACAAGGTCTAGGGACCTGAATTTTGTCTGTGACTTAAACAGGACATGCTGGAGAAATAGATATGTGTCCCAGAGACTGCCCCTTCTATGGAACAGGCCTCCCATCCATATGAAGTTGAGTTAATCTATTAAAGGACAACCGCACCCACAGACTCAAAAAACATGTTTATTTCATCATGGTTTGGTGTTTTCTATATTTTAACACCACTCTGGGACTATTTAGAGCTTTTTAGATATTTTAAATGCAATTTCTGACTCTGACAACATGGGGTCTGGCATCTTGAAATAATTCTGACTGCTTAGTCAGCCTCTAAGTATCCCAGAATGCATTGTTTGTCAGAAAAAATTACATCAGATCTGTACCGTTTTCCCCTAAAGCTCCTGTCAGTCCACTGATTTTACAGGCATTCACTGCTGTGTTATAGTCACCTACTTTTGGTTAAAATGTTATCCTTTTTCAATGACTACTTCAAACACAAGCAGTGCAAATGCTACAGAACAGAATTGAAAAGTGCATTTTATTGCTCTTTCTTCTTAGAAATGCTAACTTGATTTCTTTTGTGAAGGCTGAAATCAAGTTCTTCAAGGTATTTCCCCTCCCCCTTCACACTTACCTTCCCTAGCTGTCAAAGAGCTAAGGGTAATTTGACCCATTATCTGCATGTGATTGACAGCTCACAGCAGGTGACCAGAGTAATGTAGTGTTTTCTTGCCAGCCTTTCCTTTCTTACAGTGGGAGATTTTTTTGTGTTGCACTCCTCCTGTCAAATTTAGAACCAAGCTCCATAGCACTGGGTATAATCACTGTTTTGCAAAGCATCAAACTCCCACTTATTTTCCTTCCTGTTTGGTTAAATAGCTAACAAATGATGCACTATAAACACAAAATATTTCACAGACTTGCATGACAGCACCCACATACTTTTTTTAAGTGGTAATTTAAGAAAATTACGGTATTGCATACTTCTTGTAATCTGATGTAGTATTGTCAATTAATTGTGACAGACATCTGCTTCTTATGTAAAAACATGTAATTAATGTCTATGCATGGTCATTGCAAATGTATGCTCTTAGTTTTTGTAGCAGTTACTATGCTTCTGCCTGTGCTTTGTCACATATCGGTAGAGCTCTTCAGAAAAGTAAGATTATAGGTTCATAGGTTCATAGGTTGGTACTAGGCTATCGGCCCTAGGGCCTATACAAGCCTAGCCATAACAATTCCCTGGATATTTCTTCCCACAATATTTACTTCTCTGGACCCCTGTCTAGCAGGGCGACTGACATGATCCCCGGGGTAAATTTTCTATCTCCCATCCAATCATCAAGGTTCCTTTTGAAGAGGGCCAAGGAGGTGCTCTGCTTGACATGTATGGGCAGTCTATTCCAGAGTATGGGGAGTCTCTGGGTCAGGAACGTATCCCTCCAGCATGTTTTGTTTATTGCGATGGCAAGGTTTTGATCCCTGGAGCATGTGGCTCTGAGGAATTGGGATTTCTTTAAGTGGAGCATGTCCAACAGCTCAGGGTTTGACATGGCCTTGTATGTTAAGCAGAGATCACCTCTGAGTAGACGATATGCCACAGAGTATAGCTGGAGTTTTTTTAGATGGTCAGCATATGGCATCTGCTTTAGGCCTGTGATTCTTTTAGTGAGGTATTTCTGTGGCCTTTCCAGCTGTTGCAGATGTTTTGTGAGGTACATACCAAATGGGGCATTATACCCTATAATGGGTCTAATGAGGGATGAGTACAGTGGGACAATGACCTCCTTTTTTCTGGATGAAAAGCCCTTAGTGATGATGTGTGCCACATAGAAGGATTTCCTGACTGTTGTGGTGATGTGGTTATCAAAAGTGAGACCACTGTCCACCTGTGTCCCTAAGTATCTCATCACACATTTGATGTTTAGTGTACTGCCACCTATGTGGTAATTCATGGGTACATGTTTTTTTCCAAAGGGGATAATTATACATTTCTTGGCATTAAGCTTGAGCCCATGGCTGTGGCACCAGGCATCTGTTTCTGTATGGCCCTTTTGTAGACTATCCACATAATCTGGGGATTCAATAATGGCTCCCGGTTTGCAGTCATCTGCAAACTTTGTTAGCCAGAGTCCCTTAGTGTTGGCCTGTACTTCAAAGAAGTAGATGCCAAACAAGAGTGGTCCCAGGACTGAACCCTGAGATACTCCACTTGTCACTTGTCTGGAGCTGGATTTGGAGTTGGCTACTTTTACAGTCTGGGTAGTTTGACATTTTTGCTAGGTTAAGAGTGGGCTGGGCAAGGCAGCTCTGACATCACAATGTGGGAGGTCCACTGGCTCTTCTATATAGCATGCAAATCAGGCGGGGATTACATCACTTTGGGGGAGGAACTGTCCCCGGTAGCTAGAGCAAGAGCTCTGGCAGATGTGACATCATCATTTCAAAGCCAGCTAGAGGTTTTTCAACTTGGTTTTCAAAGTGAAAGTAAAACAGTACAGAAAGTTAGGAAGCCTAACAGGGAAAACAGTTGAGTGAATTAGTTTTTAAAGCTGCATAGGTGATTTTTCGAGGCCGTATCAGTGAACAGGGACTAAAAGAGACAGCAATTTGAGCAATCTGCTTTAATATCCTGTTGCTGTCCTTTAAACAGTTTAAGCACAACCTGGACCAGTAGATGCGAAATAGGAAATTTGTACTGGGCATGGTACCCATCCCCCTTATTGACAGAGATAACTTATAAATGCCTGACCCTCAATTTTCTATTTGGATATAGGACATCATTAATCTTTCAGGAAAACTTGGTTGAGCTTAGAATGACCCCTGCCCCCCCCCCCCCCACGGATGTTTGCCTTGTAACAATTTATAAATCTGTGAAAATGCAGCCTGTTCTGACCTTGCCAATTATAAATCCATTTTGTGGACACAAATAATGTTTTGCACAAGATCTTTATGTCTGTATTTTTCAGCTTGCACCAATAAGAGGCTACTCTACTTTTTAGACCTTTGACTAAGTTAGTAGACATTTTTTGCAGACTCCTAAACTAATGGATTAATAATTTACCACAGATTTTGCAATGATGATTTCCTACTTCTTCCCTAGTTGTGGCATTTATAATTGTTAATTACATAATTTTCTGCAAAAAAAATTAAAGTTGTTATCACGTTTTGAACATCTTACTCTACACTAAAACAGTCCCATGTTAACTAGTGGACTTGAGACACTGAAATTCTACTGTACTCTTGGAGAAGCTGTCTCAACCAGGTTTTGAAGCCTTTGCTCTGTTGTGTTTGAAAGTAGTTTGAATGAGAATTCCTTGCTACCTCACTTTCAGATAACAAAATGGTAGTAATTATTAAGCTGAAGTATTGCCAGTTACTATCCTGAGGTTTTTCATCTTAATATCATTAAACAAAATTATACTAACCTGTGCTAGACAGAAGGGAACAATGCCCCATCACATGTTCATAGGTTCACATGGTCATGGGTGATTACTAGGCTAATGACACCAGAGGGTATTTTTAAGCCTAACCATGGTTCCCAAATGTATCTGTAATTATTATGATACCCTAGGGTTATTTTAAGGTGTTTATGTAGGATTGAGCATGAGTGATCAAGCATTTACAGACTGCCTTGGTCTATTACAGTCATTAATGCTAGAGCAGGGGTACATTTCCAATTTCCTATCAACTGGTCCAAGTTACATTTAAATTGGGTTAGGGAAGGTCATGATAAATTAAGTGAACACCCATTTATGGCCCTGGACCTCTGATGGAATAACTTATGAAAGTGTTGTATGTGGAGCTCACAGAAACTTTAGAAGTATAAGTTTGCATTGTTGTACCAAACTGATTTGCCATATAGGATAGTTGCAATAATTACTTGCTTTATGTTGCCTGAATTTGATTAAGCTTATTAGAGCAGGTCATACCAGTCCAAACACTGACCCCTTCATGCCTTTGACCCATCAGCCAAATACTGTAGGTTCAAGGCAAAAAGAAGGTTGTGGAGCAGTAGTTCACCATCTAATCAAGACAAAGCACTCATACGTGGTGGCTCTATAACACATGGTTTCAAGTCTTCTCTTTGGAATGATTAACACAAAATTGCTCAAAATCTGACCGACCAATCACAGCTCATCAAGAGCTTTATTTACTTACTTATGCAAGCTATACAAGACATACAAAGCCTAAAATACACGTTTTTCTCCCCCCTGTACCTCTACTCCCTATAATTTTTTATATTAACTCCATGGTCATGCAACAATGGAGGAATGTGAAACTCCCCAGTAAAGCAGACAGTGGTCTTCCACAGTGATCTCACACTGCTTGTTAATTATTGATATGCTGTCTATGGAAATGTAAATTTGATTAGCTACGTTCAGGCAGTTAAAACCTCATTAACTGGTTATCAATCACAAACAGAAGCTGGTCTCAAGATAACACCTCATTGCATCAAACGTAATGGGTATTATTAGAAGCATAATTACTGAAGACTGACTCAGACATATTAGCTATTGCTGAAATATGGTAAAATATGATATTTATCTTTAAAAATAGTAAACCAACCAAACAAGGAGTTTTAAATTATCTGCTGTCACAGCATTAGCATTTCAGCTTTTGCCTTCATGTTGTGACTTTGATATACTTTCCACTCTATTAATTAAATACAACTAAAAATATTCAATAAATTATGTTCACTCAGATTTTAAGAATAATAATTGATCAACATTCTAAAAAGAAAATCTATATACACACCAATAAATGCTGTAGTGAATGAATCTATCCTCCATCTTTTCAAGATCTCTTATGTTCCTTAGTCCATTTTTATTGATAGTGTTAAACAAACATTATTCTATACTTTAAAGAAGAAACATACTAGTCTTTCCAGTTATATTGCACAGTATTAGAATATGTAGATAAAAGACCAGAAGAAAGCATTAGTAGTTGCACAGTTATACTTGAAGAATAACTGTTAATCTCTGGTTGTGAAGGACATGTTAGGTGAAGATGATGAAGCCAGCTGGCTAGTAGTTCAAACAATCAGATGTGGGCATTCTAAGCTATATACTGGAGTGGTCTATATCCTCTCAAGGCACAAATAATAAAAAAAACGTACACAAACAAACATACACACACACACACACACACACACACATACATATATATATATATATATATATATATATATATATATATATATATATATATATATATATATATATATACAGCATCCATGTCTCCAAAACATAATAAGTGGTAGACCCCGCCTTGATAGGACTGCTGCATATTGGCAAGTCACGCTCCACTCGAGTAACCCACACTCGTGACCTCAACCTGGTCTGTGACATCAATAAGACTTTTTGGTGGACAGATTTGTGTTCCAGAGACTCCCTCTTCTGTGGAATAGACTCCCTCTCCATGTCAAGCAGAGTACTTCATTAACCCTTTTTAAGTGCAACCTGGATAACTGGATGGGGAACAGAAAATACACCCCTGGGAGTCCACCTGTATCCTTGCTAGACAGCGACATCAGGTGCTGACTTGTCAGAACATGGGCTAAATTATTGGCTGGGCTTGTAAGGGCCCCAGGGCCAATAGCCTAGTAACTACCTATGATCCTATGGTTATGATCAGTGAACCAATCATAATCCTCTAAATTTTTCATGAGTCTGGCACTTTACTTAATAAACCACTTCTAACCACACCATTTTCAAGAAGTCTCTACAAGAATACCTCTCCAAACTATGGCTCTGTACATGCTCAAATAATTCTTCCTGCATTGCATGAAATTAGAAACCTCTTCTAACAACTTTAACACTTTGAAACATCTATATATCTTTATTTAACTCTTCTCCCTCTCAGTTTTATGCATCCTCAGCTACAAGACAAAACTTAAAGAAAAGAAAGCCTAATTCTAATTGTATATCAACACGTATATATTGTACCTGGATGTAAACCATTGTTATTTTTGTATTTTGTATAATGTTGCTTACAAGTAACTTGAATTAGTTAACAGTCATTATGTAACTTTATCTTATCAATGCATATGTAATATGTGGAGCTTTTCTCCCCGGGCTTCCACTGAAAATGGGCACTCCTAGGCCCAGTGGACTACCCTGGAAAACAAATGCAAATAAATAAATAATAATACAAACAATACAGTTTCAGTATCTGTGTTGTTTAGAGTACACAGTGTTCTTTTTACTAATGAAAATTACAATCCATTGCCCAACAAACAACATATTCCTTTGGAAAGAGCAATGAATGTATGACTATGTCTATATTCTGATTGTCTGGGATACCAACAGCTGATACAGGCTTTAACTACAGAGGGGAGAATCACTTTGAAAATCATCAAGAAACTCATGAGGCAAATACTGTGGGCATCATGAAAAAATGAGAAAATACATTTGAAAATAGGGAAAATATCCAGAATGGAGAAAACTACAACCTAATTTATATAATTACCGATTGTAGATTAAGTTCATACTCCATATACAGAGGACTGATAACTATTATGTGCATTACAAGGAGCCCATGTGGGTACATTTAATATAGCATTTTATATTATAATGCAGCTTACAAAGAGAAAACACGACACAGAAAATGGAAATCCACTGATGCACCACTTTTTGAAGACTTTTCATCTCTTCTAAAAGAAACAGCTCATAAGGAAACCAAAGTTAAAGAACATAGGCTCCATCCAAAACCATTTGTCAACAATCCTTAGGAGAAAGTGATATCTCTGATTGATATCTTTCAGCTAGATACTGAGCCAGATACTGACTCTCTTCAATGACAAATCGAAGTTTTGCATATATTTTTTTATTTATTTGTTTATCTAGAAATTTATTTAACTCTATTTCAGCCCTTTGTACATATTGTATATAGTTCGTTTTTTAGTTAATGCTTTCATTTATAATATTCATTATATTATTACAATGTATTAATCACTACCTTGTTAACAAGAAAAATAAAAATCTACAAAATAAAAAACATACTTAAAATCACTGTAAAGCCAGAAGATAAGCCTTATAACAGCTCTTTAGTGTTAATGTAACTTGATTTCATGCTTTTATCAATAACAACAGACGTCTTCAGAAATAAAAATCTCTTTGAGTAAAAAAGAAAACACAAGACAGTATCTAATTTATCAGTTATGCTGAAAAGTAAAATTATGCTCTTCCTGCTTGTTAATTAGTTATTAATAACACATTTTGACTTAGTTCATGACAACTATCTATTGCATTCTTTTCTGGTCTAAAACAGCATAGCAATAACACTCTTAAAGAGTCCACTAATGACAGATTGGCATCAGGAGAGTGCAATATTTCAGAATAGTCATGGAGTGCATCTCTAGTCAGATAATTTTGGTCTGAAACTGAGAATACTTGAAAAAAAGACAGTGCAGTGGCAGCTAGAATACAGTTTCTTAAAGCCTCAGCAGAATGTAAAAGGAAACTTGATATTAATGAGTGGCTTCTTATATACTTGGTTCTGAAGAAAAATAAATATTTGATAATTTGAGAAACAATGAATACTGCTGTGTTTTGATTCATTTTGAGATTTGCATGGAGTATGTAAAGAAATACTAAATAGTGTTAATATTGACATCATTAAGACCATACAGAGGAAATAAAATTATGTACAGTATATTGAAAAAAAAAGTGCTTTTATACGAGGAACTGTGGAAAATATAGTTGTTTAGATGTAAGATTTATAGAATAGTAAATCGGGAGTTTGACGCTGAATAAAGATTAGTTGATGCTTACTGCAGTTTGTAATTTGATTCTGACTTTGATTCTGAGATTCAGACATAAATGGGGAGAATAAAGAAACAGATGCATACAATGGTTTATTATTCTTTGCCATCTTAACAATGAAATTTAATTGCTAGATTAGACAAATTGTACACTACGATGTACAAGAATTAATAATGGTTTTCAAAGTCTAAATTAAGTGTTAGAGGTGGAACTCAAACCTAAATCAGGCAGACTAAGAAGACAAAAATAAAATACAGTAAGATGCAGACTTGATTAGTGTCAAGTGTCCAAAACAACATGCAAAACAAATTATTAATAATACTTATGCAGTCAAAACATTTAGGGCTGGATTCATGAATACCTACACTAAATGTACATGATCTGTATTCAAGAACATTCAAGAACATTCTTATCACATTTTTTGTGTTGTCTATTCACTCAGAAACATTAGACTAAGAGTAGAGGTAGTCTACACATGGTGGTAACCTTTATGAATCCCCCCCTCAGTATTTAAAGTTGCAAGATAATCAGTTAGAAAGCTAAACTTAGGATGAAGAAGGTGGGAGCTGTATTTGTGCTGCCAGTTCACTCAGAATGTTATACAAATAATTAGGTGTCAGTGAATCTGGCCCTTAGTCTCTTCAGTCTGTCATTCTAATTTGCTTGGTGGTCCCTCCATTCATCAAATAACCCCACCTAACTGAGATCTCAAGAAGGTCAGTGAAAAGATTATATTGCTAGCAGTCATTCTAAATATGTGAATAAGGGCTACGTTTTAATCACTGACTTTATAAAGGGAGTTTGCAGTTTTTTCAGCGAGCACAAATCATGTGGGGTGAATTTACAGTTACCCATCCAATCATCCAGATTGCATTTGAAGAGGGTCAATGAGGTGCTCTGCTTGACATGAAGCATGAGTCTGTTCCAAAGATGTGGTAACCTCTGGGAGACAAATCTGTCCCTCCAGCAGGTTCTATTAGCATCTCATACCAGGTTAAGGCCTTTAGAGTGAGTAACCCGTGTACCATTTGACTTACGGATATGCTGCATTTCCAATAAAGCAGGGTCAAAGATTTCCTTCTATACAAGGCAGAAATTGGCTCTGGGAATTCTTGTCTGCTTTGAATTCAATATTGAATACAAAAAATATAATTTTATTCGGTGACTTTAACTATTTCAGTATAGATTGCAATACTTTACCAGCAAAAGCTTTGCTAAGACATTTATAAATATTATTATCTTTCATGGTTTAAGTTAACTGAATGTTAGTGCAACTAGAGGTACTAATATTTTAAACCTGGTTGCCACAGATATATATTATATAATTAATAAACGGTTTGTCTCCATGCCATTAGGGTCATCAAATTATTTTCTGTAGTGTTTAACCTATGACATCTAAAAGGAAATTCATGATAAAAAGAAATAACGTTGATGCAATTGATTATTATGCTCTTGGATACACTATAATGAAAACAAAATGGAATAAAGTCAATACAGTTAATGCTTCAGCCTATGATTTTTTTCAACAGATGTGTGATATGTTGAAGTGACTACTGTTTATAAGCCTGCTAAATCTATAATGAATTTACCATCTTGGTTGAGTTTAAGTTACAAAAAGAAAGGATTATGGCTGAAATATAAAAAAAACTTCTTAACACATATAATAAAAAGCATTTAAGTAGCTCCTATAGTGTACTGAAAATTAGGATCAAAATTAAAAAAAAATCAATGAACATAAGTTAGCTTCAGATTCAAATGATAAAAAAAGCTTTTTTAAATAAATTAATTATATTAGTAATAAAGGTCAACATGTAGGTATTCAAACAAATGGCATTTGCATTAGGGATTGGAAAGTTATCTCAGAAGCATTAGTGACAAAGGGGGGATACTGCCAGCACAACTATCTGGAATTTTGTAAATAATTGTATGTCATTTGTGAATATCAACATGATCTATGTAATATACTTGTGTTACAAATGTATTAGAACTGTATGTTGTGCACATCAAACTGCTGGTACAGAAGTGTGTGTTGAAAAGGGTATTTGCAAAAGGCTTGTATTTAAAATGGATCCACGGTGTGCCCTACTGGAATAGAACATAAATGTACATGTACTATTGCAACTATTTAAATGTATATATTTTAAAAGTGGAAATTGGAATACAGGAGGTTAACTTCAGAAAAATAACTAAAATTAAATTACTTTAAGGCCATGCCATAAAAGATGGTATCTTTCAGTTTCAATGCAGCAAGCAGACACAATATCTAAAATACAGAGCTTTTTGTATTGTCTCCAGAGTGAAATAATTACAAGCCTTGAAATGTATGGAATTTAATTGTTTTATGGCTTCCAGCATCTGCCAAAGATCAGAGGTCTTTGTATTTTCACAGGTAGATGCTAAATACTGCCAGATTCCAGCAATGAAGGTTTCACCTGGGATAGAGTCAGATGGCAAGAAATTATGTCATACTGCAAGCTATCCCAGCAGTAATATTTGAAATATTAATTTAAATGTCTCTTAGCGAGACAGAGCATTCTGTCTTGGACCTGGCAACAAGAAGACCCACTCACCACACATCTGCCTTGCTCTGCTAAAGTAGGTTTCTAAGGAATAGTAATTCTGTTAGATATAGTCAGGAATATAGCAAAGAGTAGTCTAGATATTTTTATTTATTTATTTGAGACTGTTCTGCAATGTTGTTTTAAATATTTCCTGTGATTTTGAACTCTGATGTTACTGTGAATATATAATGAGTATTTTCTTGTTCTTTTATTATTTATTACTAAATATATTTAATCCTTTTGTTGCGGATGATCTGTCTAGAGATATTTAAGTTTTGAGAGTACTTGCATATTTATTTGGTGACAATGTGTGGGCCACTCCTATAGCCTTGCTCTTGGTCAAACTACCATTTGTATTAAAATTAATATTACATAGTAAGATTGGACACTCTTTGTTAGGGGCCTTAAAGTAGCTGATAAGGAGTTGGCTGGTGGCAGTGATAACTATTTTATAGTCTGGGAAAAGGGGCCATAGCTAGTAAACCTGTGCCAGTCTTTTCCAGGTGTGTGTGTGTGTGTGTGTGTGTGTGTGTGTGTGTGTGTGTGTGTGTGTAAATCAAACCTCCAAGAGTGTATGTCAGCTACTTGGGCAGGGATACGAAGCACTGCTTGGATGGAGAGGGTGCTGGTGGTCTTGGCTTGGCCACTTAGCTGAGATTTCAACTCTATAGCTGTGCCAGTGGGGAGTCTTACTGGGGATTTGGAGAAATAGGCAGAAACCAGCCCTGGACTGACTGTGGTCATTGTGTGCTCTTAAGGGAAATTGCACTTTATGTAAAGAGCTGCATCTGGAAATACTATGTGTGTGTACCTGTTGTCCTCCCACTGTACTTCCCCCACTGTTGCCAGTGGTGAGGATTGAGGCTCTTTGATTACTGGTCCAGTGGTAGGTCATCACATATTTATTGGCTGGCAGTAGTGGGATTACCACATCACATATTGTGAATCAGTGGTTTGGATACTGAACTCCTGTAGCCTGTAAACAGTAGTCACTAAAGAAGGTGTTTGTACTCTCAAGCAGCCACATGGTAGACATTCAGAGTTTCATATCACAATAGTTTTATTTATTTTTTGTTAGCTTAGTCAGGGAGATCAGGCAAGGATGTCAGCAGAGGAGTATGGTAAGGTGAAAAGGAGCCAGTTGGCTGAAATGTGCCAAGACAAAGGATTGATGCATGCGAACCTGACTAAAGCAGAAATGATTGCAGCCTTAGTCATAGCTGCATCACAGACCAGCAACCAAGAGGACAACCAGACTGGCCTTGGGGATGTACAACTTTCAGAAAATGGACAGTTCAACCTTTCGACAGAGGACTTAAAAAATCCATCTGGAGTTAAAGAAATTTGTACTGGAGACCAATCGGTTGGAAAACAAATAAAAATGTTAAAAATAAAATCAACAGAGAGACTGCAGCATTTAGACTTTGAAGAAAATGAAAATGCGGCACTTAGAGGGTGAAAAAAATGAGAAACTGCAGCAGAAGAAACAAATGGAATTAGAATCAGCAGAGAGACTGAGACATCTGGAAGGCAAAGAAAATGAGAGGCAGAGACAACATGAAAAGGAGAGGATGACTCTTCGCCAGGGTCATAGAGGTAATGGGGAAGGGAGTAACTGAACCCAGAAGCAATAAAGGTCAGTAAATTTCTTCCACAATTTACAGAGGGTGATAATTGTATTCATATGTTTGAAAGGTTATGTAAACAGTATAATGTTGATCAAGGGCTTCGGGTACAGTTCCAGATCCTCTTACTCTATGGTAAAGCTGTAACTGCTTTTTCTAAATTGTCTGATAATTGCTTAAATTATAATCCAGTTAAAATTGTTTATTAAAGTGTTTTAAGTTAACACCTGAAGCTTATAGAAAAGAGTTTTGTGAGCATAGACACAAGGCAGATGAAAGTGTGTGTGAATATATTGCTGAACTAAGCACTTATTTTCATAGGTGGGTGAGTGGGTGTCAGGTCACCACTTTTGAAGGGCTGACAGACCTTTTGGTGAGGGAACAAGCCCTTAGCACTTTGCCTGAGGACATGAGAATCTGCTTGGCAGATAGAGACTTTAATACCGCATATGAGTTTGGGAAAAACGGAGACCCATACCTAGCAAGCAGAGCATCACTGCACAGGAAAGGGATACCCAGTACTGCACATGAGTCTAGGGGAACTCATAGTGGGCAGCCTAAACCTCCCCAACAGAGTCTGCCAGTAACAGGGGAAGCCAATAGTCCAGGTACATGGCCAGGATCAAGGGTTAAATGTTTTAAATGTAACCAGTGGGGCCATGTAGCATATAAACATCCACGGAGGCAAGGTGGGAAACAATAGGTGGAAGAGCCAGTCAGTGGGAATGATAGAATGCCAGCAGTAAGTTGTCTGGAGGCAACAATGGTACCAAACTACCACAAGAGGTTATATCCTATCTTAGTAGATGGGAAACAGACCACTGCTAAGAGAGACACAGCCTCTGACCTAACCATTGTGAAGCCTGCAATGGTTAACGAGGAGTACTACTTGCTTGGGCAGTCTACTCCAGTCAGAGCTTTAGGAGGGACCCTATTCCAGATACCTTTGGCTAGGGTTTACCTTGACTGGGAGGATGGAAAAGGAAGCAAGCAAGTAGGTGTGTTTGAGGATATCCCTGCAGATGTCTTGATAAGGAATGATTCGGATGATGCAGTACCTTGTGTGCATGCAGTTACATGCAGTCAGGCTTGGAGACAAGCATGTGGGTATGGTAGCCTTGGGGGGACCCAGACAGATCATACACTTGAAGCCGGGACTGGTGAGGTGGCTACTTCAGGGAGGGAGCTACCCTGTACCATTGAGACTGAAGGTGAGCCACAGCTGCTTGTGGGTACTGATGTTCCCTTGGACAGAGTGACTGCAAGGGCAGAGGTGAGTAAGTAGTACCCAGGCTGACAGTGAGGCACTGCTGTCAGTGGATACCATTCTTCCTATGGAAGGGGAGCTAGGAAGGGTTGCCAAGAAACAGTTGAGACAAGCTCAGCTGGCAGACCCTACATTACAAGACTTGAAGGTGGTAGCCAGGGAGATGCCTGATTCTCAAGGAAAGGGGGAAATCTGTATACTGGGACAAAGGGTTACTGTACAGAGAGTGGACCCCTGAGGGAGGGCTAGAGGGTGTGAGAATACAGCAGTTGGTAGTGCCCAGAGCCTACCATCTGGCAATTCTAGCCATAGCCCATGGCATTCCCTTTGCAGGTCATATGGGCATAAAGCATACAAAGAGATGTATTATGCAGAATTTTTATTGGCCTGGGATTTCCAGGGATGTAACAGGGTACTGTTTGTGTGTGTCTGTGTGTGTGTGTGTGTGTGTGTGTGTGTGTGTGTGTGTGTGTGTGTGTGTGTGTGTGTGTGTGTGTGTGTGTGTGTGTGTGTGTGTGTGTGTGTGTGTGTGTGTGTGTGTGTGTGTATGAATAGGTGTGTGTTTCCATAACTGTAATCAGCTGTGGGTGTTTATGTGTGTGTGTGTGTGTGTGTGTGTGTGTGTGTGTGTGTGTGTGTGTGTGTGTGTGTGTGTGTGTGTGTGTGTGTGTGTGTGTGTGTGTGTGTGTGCACATGTGTGAACTGGCATGCTGATTTGGGGGTTTGTGGGGCAATGTCAGGGAGAAAGAGTTTGTGTGTGTGTGTGTGTGTGTGTGTGTGTGTGTGTGTGTGTGTGTGTGTGTGTGTGTGTGTGTAGAGAGTATCCTTGCCACTTTGATGCATGAAGCACTAGGGAAAGCACTACCACCATCGTGTCTGACAGTACTCATATGTGTGCTATTAACCCAATAAATAGGTCTTTATCATTGTGGCCATAGTTGCCACTGAATCATATTTTCTCACCATTGTGATAAATGACTGACGTGTGGGCACAGCTATATTGCATCATGCATTTTCCAATGAAAGCTAACATCATTTGATGGCTACAAAGCTTCAAACCACTTTTGCATTGCAGTGTTTACATGTGTTGTGCCCTTTTAAGACTTCCATTATGCCTTCTGTGTCATCTCTAACACCTCTCCAATCACATTTAATTTTGCATGTTTTGATTTAGCTAAAGAAATTCAAAACAGATCAAGGGGGTAATGGCCATCAAATTTATTTACACAAAATAAAAATCTTAGCCTTGTTCCAGTACATTCGGCATTGGTAATTCGACATTAGGAGAGGTTTAGGCTCATCAACTA
Organism: Protopterus annectens; assembly: GCF_019279795.1. Lineage (NCBI taxonomy): Eukaryota > Metazoa > Chordata > Ceratodontiformes > Protopteridae > Protopterus > Protopterus annectens. The sequence goes on from NC_056725.1 coordinate 356,476,801, forward strand.
GTATTCCAGCACCTAGAGAGCAGCCATTGTCACCTTCCAATGTCAACAGCATGGTCAGAAAGGCCCCATTCAGTCAGGACATTGCACCAGAAAGTTACACTTCTCCTCTGATCTTGCCAGGGAGGGGCAGTCGGTTGATATATTAATGCGCACTGTTAGATGGAGATCAAATGCCTCTTTAAACTTATACTTTAAACTATATAAGACAAGAATTGTTGTAGATTCCTTTCAGGTCCACTCTTGCTATTGGTCTTTGGTCACTCTTTCCTCTACAGAGCATTCATATGAATAGATGGAAAGAACCTTGGACTTGACCCTTCACTTTGGTTCATTAAATGGGCAGGCTATGCAGGACTAGATACAGTAATAATTCACATAGGAAGCAGTGATCTAGTTTATATCCTTAAGTACATCCTCCTAAGTAAAATTTCAGCTGATTTAAGCCTAATGCACCAACAGTTCTCAGACTTGTTAATAGTATGGTCTTCCATTTTACCAAGACTGTCGTGGGCTGGAACTCAAAAGTCAATAGCAATCAACATCTCTCATTGATTTGTAAACCACAGAGTAGTGAGAGCTTCCCCAAATTTTTTTTTCCATGATTGACTGCCCAGATCTGAATAAACCCAACACCGATTTCTACTGTTTAGTTGGCATTCACTTGAATGAAATGGGGTGAGATCTATTTAACTTACGGGTAGTGCTCTATATGCATAAAAGTGAATCACTGTGAATTGCCTAGGTTATTTAAATTGGAAGGTCATTAACATTGGTTCTGAAAATGGGGAACAGCATGAATTCATGCTGCTGGGCTAAGACTTTTGTGGCCTCTTGTTCCCCCTTTCATCCCCCCTTCTTTTTCTGAACTTCAAATACCTGTTGGATTAAGAAAGGGGTGAATAAAGTCTGACCAAGTCAGGAGTTATTTTTGAGTCCAGTAGGCACAGTGGGTACATCCCTGGCTGTGGAAAGAGTTGGCCAGAACAGTACACCAACTGGCATCAATTGAAATATGACAATGTTGGTATTAAATGTTGATATTAAATATTGGTAACGATAATGAATGTTACAGTTTGCAGTCTCATCAGAAAGCTAGAGTTTCACAAACAAATGGTTATTTAGTTGACGTATTTTACTAGAATAAATTGTCACAATTGCATTTTTTTTACTTGGCTGGTCTTTATTGTGGGACTGGGATGTCTGCATTTGACAGCTGCAGTGACTCAGCATACTAGTGACAAAACAGGAAACTACCTAAAATAGTAACCGGCTGAATCAAACTTACATATGATGGGCTTTGTAACAGGCATAAATAATGGCACAGGAAACATATCAGTAATTAGATGAAAGTTGCCTTTGGGAAGCCTTGTCTGTTTTACAATCTTTTAGAGAAAGAGTAGACTGCAAGATTTTACTGTTTCTTTAGAAAGTGCCTGTGTCAGTAGTAAACCTACATGCACATAAGGCAGACCACTTTCACCAAGCTCAAGAATTCAATCAAATCTGCATAGAAACTTCTACTTTAACTTGTCATTATAAACAATTATAGAAATGATTTGTTTTTTTCACAATGAAGAAGGACAAGTAGGTCTAAAATATTTGATTCTTACATACAACAAGCTAAGTGAAGGGGTTGAGGAATGGTCAGATAACGGGAGTTTTGGAAAATAATGGGGTATCAAGTAGTAACAGACTTGGAGTGCAAATTCAGGGTCTTGTACACTGGCAGATTTACTGGAGAAGAAATGGAGGTAAAACTCTCCCATTAGCAATCTAACAGACCAATTTGTTTCTTGACTTCCACTATAAATCAGGACTGTTGCTATAGCAATGTGAGCGTGTCAGCAATGATTTTGTTGTTATGGTCACTTACTGGTTTACCCTCCCCTGCCTCCCCATGCCCTTGCAGCAGCTGAAAATCTGGTAGGTCAGCTCATGTAGAGAAGGGAGGAGAGCCAGGAGTAGAAGCCAGCAGCCAGCTGATGAGAGGAGTGAATTCATCAAACACCAGGTATGACAGGAGGCAGGACAGCCACATTATAGCAGCTGCACAGAAAGGGAAGGAAAGCTTCTTAGTTGTGTAGATATTGCTTTTGTCTGGAAAGGGGTAATCAGCTAACAAGGTATGCGGTCATGTAAGGGGAAAATATGTTCTGGTAAGATATACGTCTTTAATGGCCTGAGTGTGTTCCTGATATGACCGGGAGAAAGAAAGAAACAGAACAAAATATATACAGTTAAGTAACAGTGTAGTTTGTTCTGCTTCTCTTTCTGGCAATCACATCAGGAAAATATTCAAGCTAGTATTGATGAATAAACACTTTTTTTATTTTTTTGCCACTGCCAATAAGCTAAAGATTAGCTTGGGAAGACACAGTTTCAGATTTTTATGACAATGGCTGACCATGAAATAAACATTTCTGAATATTGCTGAAGAACCTGGTAACAAAAAAAAAAAAAAAAAGTTGCTGCCTGAAGAAGGTTATAAACTACAAGGTGATGATATCGAGGCATTTACTTTGTGCTATTGTGGAATATAACTTTATTGTCCCTTTCCCACAAATAAGGATTTCCTTTTGATTACTGAGCACTGTGTCATGGTATAGTGTTCAAGAAATGGTTCCCTGGGTACTGAATGTGCTAAATACGTTTCAGGGTGAGGTCTGATAATTCCCTGGTTTTAGTATAAAACCAAGTCTGCAGTTAGTCTGCAGTGCTCTAACCACTCCCTTTCTACTTTTGGACCCAAGCTCTGGAGGGATATTCCTAAAATCTTACAGACATCCCTGACTACCCATCCTTTTGGGCACAACTTAAAGAATATTTCACAGAACAAGCTGCTTGTAAATGCTCTGTTTCAGGTCACATAACCTAGTCTCCCTAGTCTCTGACTCATACTACCTATCATTTTCATTATGGCATCTCTTCTATAACTCCTAACATGTCATTACTTTAACTCATAGAAATATTGTGCATTGTGGTTTCTATTGACTACCTTCTTAATTTTCTCTATTGTATATTAACTATACCTTTGTTTTTAGTGTGGTCTTTTATTGTATAAATGATTTTTATTTCTTACACTTGATGTGTATTCAAATTATGGAGGTATGTGAAGTCTACTTTTTTGTCTATGTCTGTGTGTTTACATATATACGTATATGTACATACATGAGCATGGGTTACTTGTAGAGATTTTGAGGAAGCTTCAAGCAAGGGATGCTATTACTAGTTATGCTGTTTGAAATGTTGTGCTCATGACACAGATCAGATGTGGCTCAATCGCAAAATAAACATTAAAGACACCTTTGCATTTTTATGACTATGGCTAGAATCAGGGTTAGTGCTTTACAGTTAGGATCAGTTTTAGGGTTGGATTATGGTCAGAGTTTTAAGGTTAGGGTCATGTTTTAAGGTCAGGATTTTATGGATAGGGCCAGTATGGTTAGAGTTTTAGGGTTAGGGTTGGGGTCTGGGTCAGTTTTTTACAGTTAAGGACAGGTATTTAGTACTAGGTTCAGAGTTTTAGGGTTAGGTTTAGGATTAGAGTTTATTTTATTATTGAGGTAGCTTAGTTACATGTGTTTCATAAGGAACCTTAATAGTGAAATACACACTTTGTTTCCATTTTGTTCCCAGCTGTAGTATATCTGTCCCATTTAGAAAGACAATCTGTGCAAACAAATTATGCTTGGTTGACAAAAATAACCATTGCCTTTGTATGGGGGGATGTAGATGCACTACACTCTCATCCAAATTTTATTTCAGTTGCACACTGGTGCATAGTATATTACAATCATTCTAAAAGAAATATCAACAGATTATATTTAACAAGTGGATGGAAACAGTATTATTGACAGGTATTTTACTGCTGTTTAGTTACCACTGAAAGTTTTTTTATCTTACTACTGCATTGTTCTTAAGCCCTGATAGTTTAACTCCTTCATGCCTATGTTTAATTTTAATAATGAACTGATTAGTAACCATTTGAAATACTAGGACTTGGAATGCCAAGTCCCGTAATGTGGAGAAAGAATGGCTGAAAATGCAGACTAAATACTAAATCTAAGATGGCCATTTCTCAGAATATTTCCTTTTCTCCAAGGTATAGCCATCTTTGAGTTGGTATATGTAAGTCTGGGAATGTGGGGAGCTTGGCCTCCACATCAAGGTGCAGGGAGGTTTGTCCCCTGCAAAAAAAAACAAGTCTAAACAGCAGAGAGAGAAGTTCAGTATTCATTCTCCTCCTGCATTTCCAGTCTTTGCTTTTTAGAGTGTCAGGACTTGGCATTGCAAATCACATTTCAGTAAAGAGCCACACTGATTTTATCTACAGGGCTTTTCTTACTTGACACCCTGGTGTACAGTGTACTTATCAGCATAATACAGTAGTTTATTAACCAGGTCTTCTCTGGCCTTTGGCTTCCCCTTGTTTCTCCCCATTTTTTTATTAGCCAGGTAAGTAAAGAGGTCATTCCCATACCCTTTAATGTCATGATGTGAGACACAAAGGCAAGGATGGAAAGCTTAGAGTAGCCAGTCAACAATCATGGCACTTTGGGAGATGTTGGTCATTCTCCTTGTCTTCCTGTAGGTACACTCTGGTTATTGGGAGATGTTGGCCATTCTCCTTACCTTCCTGTAGGTACTCTCTGGTTATTGGGAGATGATAGCCATTCTTCTTACCTTCCTGTAGGTACTCTCTGGTTATTGGGAGATGTTGGCCATTCTCTTTGTCAACCTGTAGATATTTTCTCGTTATTGGGAGATGTTGGCCATTCTCCTTGTCTTCCTATAACTACTCTCTGGTTATTGGGAGATGTTGGACATTCCCATTATCTTCCTGTAGGTACTCTCTGGTTATTGGGAGATGTTGGGCATTCCCCTTATCTTTCTGTAGGTACTCTGTGGTTATTGGGAGATGTTGGACATTTTCCTTATCTTCCTGTAGGTACTCCTTGGTTATTGGGAGATGTTGGACATTATCCTTATCTTCCTGTAAATACTCTCTGGTTATTGGGAGAAGCTGGACATTCTCATTATCTTCCTGTAGGTACTCCCTGTTTATTGGGAGATGTTGGCCATTCTCCTTGTCTTCCTGTAGGTACTCTCTGGTTATTGGGAGATGTTGGACATTCTCCTTATCTTCCAGTAGGTACTCTCTGGCTATTGGGAGATGTTGGCCATTCTCTTTGTCTTCCTGTAGGTACTCTCTGGTTATTGGGAGATGTTGGGCATTCTCCTTATCTTCCTGTAGGTACTCTCTGGTTATTGGGAGATGTTGGACATTCTTGTTACCTTCCTATAGACAATCTGTGGTTATTGGGAGATGTTGGACATTCTCCTTGTCTTCCTGTAGGTACTCTCTGATTATTGGGAGATGTTGGACATTCTCATTGTCTTCCTTTAGGTACCCTCTGGTTATTGGGAGATGTTGGACATTCTCCTTGTCTTCCTGTAGGTACTCTCTGATTATTGGGGGATGTTGAACATACGTTTTACCTTCCTGTAGGAACTCTCTTGTTAGTGGGAGATGTTGGCCATTCTCTTTGTCTTCCTGTAGGTATTTTCTCGTTATTGGGAGATGTTGGCCATTCTCCTTGTCTTCCTATAACTACTCTCTGGTTATTGGGAGATGTTAGACATTCCCCTTACCTTCCTGTAGGCACTCTCTGTTTATTGGGAGATGTTTGACAATCTCTTTGTCTTCCTGTAAGTACACTGTGGATATTGGGAGATGTTGGACATTCTCCTTGTCTTCCTGTAGGTACTCTCTGGTTATTGGGAGATGTTGGACATTCTCCTTGTCTTCCTGTAGGTACTCTCTGGTTATTGTGAGATGTTGGACATTCTTCTTATCTTCCTGTATGTACTCTCTGGTTATTGGGAGATTTTGGACATTCTCCTTATCTTCCTGTAGGTACTCTCTGGTTATTGTGAGATGTTGGACATTCTCCTTATCTTCCTGTAGGTACTCTCTGGTTATTGGAAGATGTTGGACATTCTCCTTATCTTCTTGTAGGTACTCTCTGGTAATTGGGAGATGTTGGACATTCTCCTTATCTTCCTGTAGGTACTCTCTGGTTATTGAGAGATGGTGGACATTTTCTTTGTCTTCATGTAGGTACTCTGTGGTTATTGTGAGATGTTGGACATTCTCCTTATCTTCCTGTAGGTCCTCTCTGGTTATTGGGAGATGTCAGACATTCTCCTTATCTTCCTGTAGGTACTCTCTGATTATTGGGATATGTTGGTCATTCTCTTTGTCTTTCTTTAGGTACTCTCTGGTTATTGGGAGATGTTGGACATTCTCCTTATCATCGTTAGGTATTCTCTGGTTATTGGGAGATGTTGGACATTCTCATTAACTTCCTGTAGGTACTCTTTGGTTATTGAGAGATGTTGGACATTCTCAATGTCTTCCTGTAGGTACTCTCTGATTATTGGGAGATGTTGAACATTCTTTTTACTTTCCTGTAGGAACTCTGTTGTTAGTGGGAGATGTTGGCCATTCTCTTTGTCTTCCTGTAGGTACTCCCTGGTTATTGGGAGATGTTGGGCATTCTCCTTATCTTTCTGTAGGTACTCTCTGATTATTGGGAGATGTTGGACATTCTCGTTGCCTTCCTATAGACAATCTGTGGTTATTGGGAGATGTTGGACATTCTCCTTATCTTCCTCTAGGTACTCTCTGGTTATTGGGAGATGTTGGACATTTTCCTTATCCTCCAGTAGGTACTCTCTGGTTATTGGGAGATGTTGGCCATTCTCTTTGTCAACCTATAGGTATTTTCTCGCTATTGGGAGATGTTGGCCATTCTCCTTGTCTTCCTATAACTACTCTCTGGTTATTGGGAGATGTTAGACATTCCCCTTACCTTCCTGTATGCACTCTCTGGTTATTGGGAGATGTTGGACAGTCTCTTTGTCTTCCTGTAGGTACTCTGTGGTTATTGGGAGATGTTGGACATTCTCCTTGTCTTCCTGTAGGTACTCTCTGGTTATTGGGAGATGTTGGACATTCTCATTCTCTTCCTTTAGGTACCCTCTGGTTATTGGGAGATGTTGGACATTCTCCTTGTCTTAATGTAGGTACTCTCTGGTTATTGGGAGATATTGGCCATTCTCTTTGTCTTCCTGTAGGTACTCTCTGGTTATTGTGAGATGTTGGACATTCTTCTTATCTTCCTGTATGTACTCTCTGGTTATTGGGAGATTTTGGACATTCTCCTTATCTTCCTGTAGGTACTCTCTGGTTATTGTGAGATGTTGGACATTCTCCTTATCTTCCTGTAGGTACTCTCTGGTAATTGGGAGATGTTGGACATTCTCCTTACCTTCCTGTAGGTTCTCTCTGGTTATTGAGAGATGTTGGACATTTTCTTTGTCTTCCTGTAGGTACTCTGTGGTTATTGGGAGATGTTGAACATTCTCCTTATCTTCCTGTAGGTCCTCTCTGGTTATTGGGAGATGTCGGACATTCTCCTTATCTTCCTGTAGGTACTCTCAGATTATTGGGAGATGTTGGCCATTCTCTTTGTCTTTCTTTAGGTGCTCTCTGGTTATTGGGAGATGTTGGACATTCTCCTTATCTTCGTGTAGGTACTCTCTGGTTATTGGGAGATGTTGGACATTCTCCTTAACTTCCTGTAGGTACTCTTTGGTTATTGGGAGATGTTGGACATTCTCAATGTCTTCCTGTAGGTACTTTCTGATTATTGGGAGATGTTGAACATTCTTTTTACCTTCCTGTAGGAACTCTCTGGTTAGTGGGAGATGTTGGCCATTCTCTTTGTCTTCCTGTAGGTACTCTCTGGTTATTGGGATATGCTGGACATTCTCCTTATCTTCCTGTAGGTACTCTCTGGTTATTGGGAGATTTTGGACATTCTCCTTATCTTTCTGTAGGTACACTCTGGTTATTGGGATATGTTGGATATTCTCCTTATCTTCCTGTAGGTACTCTCTGGTTATTGTGAGATTTTGGACATTTACCTTATCTTCCTGTAGGTCCTCTCTGGTTATTGGGAGATGTTGGACATTCTCCTTATCTTCCTGTAGGTACTCTCTGATTATTGGGGGATGTTGGCCATTCTCTTTGTCTTCCTTTAGGTACTCTCTGGTTATTGGGAGATGTTGGACATTCTCCTTATCTTCGTGTAGGTACTCTCTGGTTATTGGGAGATGTTGGACATTCTCCTTATCTTCGTGTAGGTAATCTCTGGTTATTGGGAGATGTTGGACATTCTCCTTAACTTCCTGTAGGTACTCTTTGGTTATTGGGAGATGTTGGACATTCTCCTTACCTTCTTGTAGGTACTGTCTGGTTAACGGGAGATGTTGATCATTCACCTTACCTTCCTGTAGGTACTCTCTGGTGACTGGGATATGTTGGCCATTCACTTTGTCTTCCTGTAGGTATTTTCTGGTTATTGGGAGATTTTAGACATTCTCCTTACGTTCCTGTAGGTACTCTCTGGTTATTGGAAGATGTTGGCCATTCTCCTTATCTTCCTGTATGTACTGTCTGGTTATTGGAATATGTTGGACATTCTCCTTATCTTCCTGTAGGTATTATCTGGTTATTGGGATATGTTGGCCATTCTCTTTGTCTTCCTGTAGCTACTCCCTGATTATTGGGAGATGTTGAACATTCTTTTTACCTTCCTGTAGGAACTCTCTGGTTAGTGGGAGATGTTGGCCATTCTCTTTGTCTTTCTGTAGGTACTCTCTGGTTATTGGGATATGTTGGACATGCTCCTTATCTTCCTGTAGGTACTCTCTGGTTATTGGGAGATTTTGGACATTCTCCTTATCTTTCTGTAGGTACACTCTGGTTATTGGGATATGTTGGACATTCTCCTTATCTTCCTGTAGGTACTCTCTGGTTATTGTGAGATTTTGGACATTTACCTTATCTTCTTTTAGGTCCTCTCTGGTTATTGGGAGATGTTGCACATTATCATTGTCTTCCTGTAGGTACTCTCTGATTATTGGGGGATGTTGGCCATTCTCTTTGTCTTCCTTTAGGTACTCTCTGGTTATTGGGAGATGTTGGACATTCTCCTTATCTTCCTGTAGGTACTCTCTGGTTATTGCGAGATGTTGGACATTCTCCTTATCTTCCTGTAGGTACTCTTTGGTTATTGGGAGATGTTGGGCATTCTCCTTGTCTTCCTGTAGGTGCTCTCTGGTTATTGGGAGATGTTGCACATTCTCCTTATCTTCGTGTAGGTACTCTCTGGTTAATGGGAGATGTTGAACATTCTCCTTACCTTCCTGTAGGTACTCTCTGGTTACTGGGATATGTTGGCCATTCTGTTTGTCTTCCTGTAGGTATTCCCTGGTTATTGAGAGATTTTGGACATTCCCCTTATGTTCCTGTAGGTACTCTCTGGTTATTTGGAGAGGTAGGCCTTTCTACTTATCTTCCTGTAGGTACTCTCTGGCTATTGGGAGATTTTGGATGTTCTCCTTACCTTTCTGTAGGTAGTTTCTAGTTAATGGGAGATGTTGGACATTCTCCTTATGTTCCTGAAGGTGCTCTCGGGTTATTGGGAGATTTTGGACATTCTCCTTATCTTCCTGTAGGTACTCTCTGGTTATTGGGAGATGTTGGAAATTCTCCTTACCTTCCCATAGGTACACTCTCTGGTTATTAGGAGATGTTTGACATTCATCTTACCTTCCTGTAGGTACTCTCTGGTTATTGGAAGATGTTGGACATTCTCTTTGTCTTCCAGTAGGTATTCTGTGGTTATTGGGAGATGTTGGCCATTCTCTTTGTCTTCCTGTAGGTATTCTCTGGTTATTGGGAGATGTTGGACAATCTCCTTATCTTCCTGTAGGTACTCTCTGGTTATTAGGAGATGTTTGACATTCTTCTTACCTTCATGTAGGTACTCTTTGGTTATTGGGAGATGTTGGACATTCTCCTTACTTTTCTGTAGGTACTCTCTGGTTATTGGGAGATTTTGGACATTCTCTGTATCTTTCTGTAGGTACTCTCTGGTTATTGGGAGATGTTGGACATTCTCCTTACCTTCCTATAGGTACTCTCTGGTTATTGGGAGATGCTGAACATTCTCCTTTCTTTCCTGTAGGTACTCTCTGGTTATTGGGAGATGTTGGACATTCTCCTTATCTTCCTGTATGTACTCTCTGGTTCTTGGGATATATTGGACATTCTCCTTGTCTTCCTGTAGGTACTCTCTGGTTATTGGGAGATGCTGGACATTCTCCTTATCTTCCTGTAGGTACTCTTTGGTTAATGGGAGATGTTGGACATTGTCCTTCCCTTCTTGTAAGTAATCTCTGGTAATTGGGAGATGTTGGACATTCTCCTTACCTTCCTGTAGGTACGCTCTGGTTATTGGGAAATCGTGGACATTCTCCTTGTCTTCCTGTAGGTACTCTCTTGTTATTGGGAGATGTTGGCCATTCTTCTTACCTTCCTCTAGGTAGTCTCTGGTTATTGGGAGATGTTGGACATTCTCCTTACCTTCCTGTAGGTACTCTCTGGTTATTGTGAGATGTTGAACATTCTCCTTTCCTTCCTATAGTTACTCTCTGGTTATTGGGAGATGTAGGCCATTCTCTTTGTCTGCCTGTAGGTACTGTCTGGTTATTCGGAGATGTTGGACAGTCTACTTATCTTCCTGTAAGTACTCTCTGGTTGTTGGAAAATTTTGGACATTCTCATTTACTTCCTGTAGGTACTCTCTGGTTAATGGGAGACGTTGGACATTCTCCTTACGTTCCTGTAGGTAGTCTCTCGTTATTGGGAGATGTTGGACATTCTCCTTACACTTTCCTGTAGGTACTCTCTGGTTATTGGGAGATGTTGGACAGTCTACTTATTTTCCTGTAGGTACTCTCTGGTTATTTGGAGATGTTGGACATTCTCCTTATCTTCCTGTAGATACTCTCTGGTTATTGGGAGATTTTGGACATTTTCCTTATCTTCCTGTCGGTACTCTCTGGTTATTGGGAGATTGTGGACATTCTCCTTACCTTCCCATTGGTACTCTCTGGTTATTGGGAGATGTTGGCCATTCTCCTTAGCTTCCTGTAGGTACTCTTTGGTTATTGGGAGATGTTGGACATACTCATTACCTTCATGTAGGTACTCTCTGGTTATTGGGAGATGTTGGACATTTTCCTTACTTTGCTGTAGGTACTCCCTGGTTATTGGGAGATGTTGGACATTCTCCTTATCTTTCTGTAGGCACTCTCTGGTTACTGTGAGATGTTGGACATTCTCATTACCTTCCTGTAGGTACTCTCTGGTTGTTGGGAAATGGACATTCTCCTTACCTTTTGTATGTACTCTCTGCTTATTGGTAGATGTTGGACATTCTCCTTACCTTTCTGTAGGTACTCTCTGGTTATTGGAGATGTTGGACATTCTCCTTACCTTCCTCTAGGTACTCTCTGGTTATTGGGAGATGTTGGACATTCTCCTTACCTTCCTGTAGGTACTCTCTGTTTATTGGGAGACATTGGACAATCTCCTTACCTTCCTGTAGGTAGTCTCTGGTTATTGGGAGATGTTGTACATACTCCTTACACTTTCCTGTAGGTACTCTCTGGTTATTGGAGGATGTTGGACATTCTCATTATTTTCTTGTAGGTACTCTCTGGTTATTTGGAGATGTTGGACATTCTCCTTACCTTCCTGTAGGTACTCTCTGATTATTGGGAGATTTTGGACATTTTTCTTATCTTCCTGTCGGTACTCTCTGGTTATTGGGAGATCTTGGGCTATCTCCTTACCTTCCTGTTGGTACTCCCTGGTTATTGGGAGATGTTGGCCATTCTCCTTACCTTCCTGTAGGTACTCTCTGGTTATTGGGAGATGTTGGACATTCTCCTTATCTTTCTGTAGGTACTCTCTGGTTATTGGGAGATGTTGGACATTCTCCTTACCTTCCTGTAGGTACTCTTTGGTTGTTGGGGAATGTTGGACATTCTCCTTACCTTCTTGTAGGTACTCTCTGGTTATTGGTAGATGTTGGACATTCTCCTTACCTTTCTGTAGGTACTCTCTGTTTATTAGATATGTTGGACATTCTCCTTACTTTCCTCTAGGTACTCTCTGGTTATTGGGAGTAGTTGGCCATTCTTTTTCTCTTCCTGTAGGTACTCTCTGGTTATTGGGAGATGTTGGACATTCTCCTTATCTTCCTGTAGGTACACTCTGGTTATTGGGAGATGCTGGACATTCTCTTTGACTGCCTGTAGGTACTCTCTGGTTATTGGGAGATGTTGGACAGTCTCCTTATCTTCCTGTAGGTCCTCTCTGGTTATTGGGAGATGTTGGACAGTCTCCTTATCTTCCTGTAGCTACTGTCTGGTTATTGGGAGATGTTGGACATTCTCCTTGTCTTCCTGTAGGTACTCTCTGGTTATTGGGAGGTGTTGGACATTCTCCTTCCATTCCAGTAGGTACGCTCTAGTTATTTGGAGATGTTGGACATTCTCCTTACCTTCCTGTAGGTACTCTCTGATTATTGGGAGATCTTGGACATTCTCCTTACCTTCCTGTAGGTACTTTCTGGTTATTGGGAGATGTTGAACATTCTCCTTATCTTCCTGTAGGTACTCTCTGGTTATTGGGAGATATTGGACATTCTCCTTACCTTCCTGTAGGTACTCTCTGGTTATTGGGAGATGTTGGACAATCTCCTTACCTTCCTGTAGGTACTCTCTGGTTATTGGGAGATGTTGGACATTCTCTTTGTCTTCCTATAGGTACTCTCTGGTTATTGGGAGATGTTGGACATTCTCTTTCTCTTCCTGTAGGTACTCCCTGGTTATTGGGAGATGTTGGCCATTCTCTTTGTCTTCTTGTAGATACTCTCTGATTATTGGGAGATGTTTGGCATTCTCCTTGTCTTCCTGTAGGTACTCTCTGGTTATTGGGAGATGTTGGACATTCTCTTTGTCTTCCTGTAGGTACTCTCTGGTTATTGGGAGATGTTGCACATTCTCTTTACCTTCCTGTAGGTACTCTCTGGTTATTGGGAGATGTTGGACATTCTCCTTATCTTCCTGTAGGTACTCTCTGGTTATTGGGAGATGTTGGACAGTCTCTTTGTCTCCTTGTAGGTACACGGTGGTTATTGGGAGATGATGGACATTCTCCTTGTCTTCTTCTAGGTACTCTCTGGTTATTGGGAGATGCTGGACATTCTCATTGTCTTCCTTTAGGTACCCTCTGGTTATTGGGAGATGTTGAACATTGTCCTTAACTACCTGTAGGTACTCTCTGGTTATTGGGAGATTTTGGACATTCTACTTATCTTCCTGTAGGTACTCTCTGGTTATTGAGAGATGTTAGACATTCTCCTTATCTTCCTGTAGGTACTCTCTGGTTATTGTGAGATGTTGGACATTCTCCTTATCTTCCTGTAGGTACTCTCTGGTTATTGGAAGATGTTGGACATTTTCCTTATCTTCCTGTAGGTACTCTCTGGTAATTGGGAGATGTTGGACATTCTCCTTACCTTCCTGTAGTTACTCTCTGTTTATTGAGAGATGTTGGACATTTTCTTTGTCTCCTGTAGGTACTCTCTGGTTATTGTGAGATGTTGGACATTTACCTTATTTTCCTGTAGGTCCTCTCTGGTTATTGGGAGATGTTGGACATTCTCATTATCTTCCTGTAGGTACTCTCTGATTATTGGGAGATGTTGGCCATTCTCTTTGTCTTCCTTTAGGTACTCTCTGGTTATTGGGAGATTTTGGACATTCTCTTTATCTTTCTGTAGGTACTCTCTGGTTATTGGGAGATGTTAGACATTCTCCTTATCTTCCTGTAGGAACTCTCTGGTTATTGGGAGATGTTGGACATTGTCCTTAACTTCCTGTAGGTACTCTCTGGTTAATGGGAGATTTTGGACATTCTCCTAACCTTCATGTAGGTACTCTCTGGTTATTGAAAGATGGACATTTCCTTTGTCTTCCTGTAGGTCCTCACTGGTTATTGTGAGATGTTGGGCATTTACCTTATCTTCCTGTAGGTCTTTTCTGGTTATTGGGAGATGTTGGACATTCTCATTATCTTTCTGTAGGTACTCTCTGATTATTGGGAGATGTTGGCCATTATAGCCTCCTTCCTGTAGGTACTCTCTGGTTACCTGGAGAGGTTTGACCAAACAAAGACAACTGTGGGTAAATCCAGCATTACTCACATGGTTATTGCTATTATACATGACATTATTTAAGAAATAATTACTTTTCTTAAATAATGGCAGATTTGGACATTCTCTTTGCTTCCCTTAGGTACTCTCTGGTTATTGGGAGATGTTGGACATGTACTACCTTCCTGTAGGTACTCTCTGGTTATTGGGAGATGTTGGACATTCTCCTTAAATGGGTTTAACATGGCGAGATGGAGATCTCCTTATTTTTGTCTCCTATGTTACTCTCTTGTTCTTGGGAGATGTTGGACATTCTCCTTGTCTTCCTGTAGGTACTCACTGGGTAATGGGAGATGTTGGCCATTCTCCTTTTTCCTGTCGCTATGTTACTCTCTGGTTAACATAGTGAGACATTGTTTTCACCTTTTCCTGTAGGTACTCTCTGTATTGGGAGATTTTGGACACTCTGGTTAGAGGAGGCATTATATAATCTCTTTGTTTTCCTTTAGGTACTCTCTGGTTATTGCGAGATGTTGGACATTTTCCTGATCTTCCTGTAGGTACTCTCTGGTTATTGCGGGATGTTGGACATTCTCCTTATTTTCCTGTAGGTACTCTCTGGTTATTGGGAGATGTTGGACATTCTCCTTGTCTTCCTGTAGGTACTCTCTGGTTATTGGGAGATGTTGGACATTCTCCTTACCTTCCTGTAGGTACTCTCTGGTTATTGGGAGATGTTGGACATTCTCCTTACCTTCCTGTAGGTACTCTCTGGTTATTGGGAGATGTTGGACATTCTCCTTATCTTCCTGTAGGTACTCTCTGGTTATTGGGAGATGTTGGACATTCTCCTTATCTTCCTGTAGGTACTCTCTGGTTATTGGGAGATGTTGGACATTCTCCTTATCTTCCTGTAGGTACTCTCTGGTTATTGGGAGATGTTGGACATTCTCCTTACCTTCCTGTAGGTACTCTCTGGTTATTGGGAGATGTTGGACATTCTCCTTGTCTTCCTGTAGGTACTCTCTGGTTATTGGGAGATGTTGGACATTCTCCTTATCTTCCTGTAGGTACTCTCTGGTTATTGGGAGATGTTGGACATTCTCCTTGTCTTCCTGTAGGTACCCTTTGGTTATTGGGAGATGTTGGGCATTCTCCTTGTCTTCCTGTAAGTACTTTCTGGTTATTGGGAGATGTTGGCCATTCTCTTTGTCTTCCTGCAGGTACTTTCTGGTTATTGGGAGATGTTTAACATTCTCCTTACCTTCCTGTAGGTACTCTCTGGTTTCTGGGATATGTTGGCCATTCTGTTGGTCTTTCTGTAGGTATTCTCTGGTTATTGAGAAGTTTTGGACATTCTCCTTATGTTCCTGTAGATACTCTCTGGTTATTGGGAGATGTTGGACATTCTCCTTATCTTCCTGTAGGTACTCTCTGGTTATTGGGAGATGTTGGACATTCTCCTTACCTTCCTGTAGGTACTCTCTGGTTATTGGGAGATGTTGGACATTCTCCTTACCTTCCTGTAGGTACTCTCTGGTTATTGGGAGATGTTGGACATTCTCCTTACCTTCCTGTAGGTACTCTCTGGTTATTGGGAGATGTTGGACATTCTCCTTACCTTCCTGTAGGTACTCTCTGGTTATTGGGAGATGTTGGACATTCTCCTTACCTTCCTGTAGGTACTCTCTGGTTATTGGGAGATGTTGGACATTCTCCTTACCTTCCTGTAGGTACTCTCTGGTTATTGGGAGATGTTGGACATTCTCTTTGTCTTCCTGTAGGTACTCTCTGGTTATTGGGAGATGTTGGCCATTCTCTTTGTCTTCCTGTAGGTACTCTCTGGTTATTGGGAGATGTTGGCCATTCTCTTTGTCTTCTTGTAGGTACTCTCTGGTTATTGGGAGATGTTTGACATTCTCCTTGTCTTCCTGTAGGTACTCTCTGGTTATTGGGAGATGTTAGACATTCTCTTTGTCTTCCTGTAGGTACTCTCTGGTTATTGGGAGATGCTGGACATTCTCCTTACCTTCCTGTAGGTACTCTCTGGTTATTGGGAGATGTTGGACAATCTCCTTACCTTCCTATAGGTACTTCTGGTTATTGGGATATGTTGGACATTCTCCTTACCTTCCTGTAGGTACTCTCTGGTTATTGGGAGATGTTAGACATTCTCCTTTCTTTCCTGTTGGTACTCTCTGGTTATTAGGAGATGTTGGACATTCTCTTTACCTTCCTGTAGGTACTCTCTGGTTATTGGGAGATGTTGGACATTCTCCTTACCTTCCTGTAGGTACTCTCTGGTTATTGGGAGATGTTGGACATTCTCCTTATCTTCCTGTAGGTACTCTCTGGTTATTGGGAGATGTTGGACATTCTCTTTACCATCCTGTCGGTACTCTCTGGTTATTGGGAGATGTTGGACATTCTCTTTGTCTTCTTGTAGGTACTCTCTGATTATTGGGAGATGTTTGGCATTCTCCTTGTCTTCCTGTAGGTACTGTCTGGTTTTTGGGAGATGTTGGACATTCTCCTTACCTTCCTGTAGGTACTCTCTGGTTATTGGGAGATGTTGGACATTCTCCTTACCTTCCTGTAGGTACTCTCTGGTTATTGGGAGATGTTGGACATTCTCCTTTCTTTCCTGTTGGTACTCTCTGGTTATTGGGAGATTTTGGACATTCTCCTTACCTTCCTGTAGGTACTCTCTGGTTATTGGGAGATGTTGGACATTCTCCTTACCTTCCTGTAGGTACTCTCTGGTTATTGGGAGATGTTAGACATTCTCCTTTCTTTCCTGTAGGTACTCTCTGGTTATTGGGAGATGTTGGACATTCTCCTTATCTTCCTGTAGGTACTCTCTGGTTATTGGGAGATGTTGGACATTCTCCTTATCTTCCTGTAGGTACTCTCTGGTTATTGGGAGATGTTGGACATTCTCCTTACCTTCCTGTAGGTACTCTCTGGTTATTGGGAGATGTTGGACATTCTCCTTACCTTCCTGTAGGTACTCTCTGGTTATTGGGAGATGTTGGCCATTCTCTTTGTCTTCCTGTAGGTACTCTCTGGTTATTGGGAGATGTTGGACATTCTCCTTATCTTCCTGTAGGTACTCTCTGGTTATTGGGAGATGTTGGACATTCTCCTTATCTTCCTGTAGGTACTCTCTGGTTATTGGGAGATGTTGGACATTCTCCTTGTCTTCCTGTAGGTACTCTCTGGTTATTGGGAGATGTTGGACATTCTCCTTCCATTCCAGTAGGTACTCTCTGGTTATTGGGAGATGTTGGACATTCTCCTTACCTTCCTGTAGGTACTCTCTGGTTATTGGGAGATGTTGGACATTCTCCTTACCTTCCTGTAGGTACTCTCTGGTTATTGGGAGATGTTGGACATTCTCCTTACCTTCTTGTAGGTACTCTCTGGTTATTGGGAGATGTTGGACATTCTCCTTACCTTCCTGTAGGTACTCTCTGGTTATTGGGAGATGTTGGACATTCTCCTTACCTTCCTGTAGGTACTCTCTGGTTATTGGGAGATGTTGGACATTCTCTTTGTCTTCCTGTAGGTACTCTCTGGTTATTGGGAGATGCTGGACATTCTCCTTACCTTCCTGTAGGTACTCTCTGGTTATTGGGAGATGTTGGACATTCTCCTTGTCTTCCTGTAGGTACTCTCTGGTTATTGGGAGATGTTGGACATTCTCCTTACCTTCCTGTAGGTACTCTCTGGTTATTGGGAGATGTTGGACATTCTCTTTACCATCCTGTCGGTACTCTCTGGTTATTGGGAGATGTTGGGCATTCTCCTTACCTTCCTGTAGGTGCTCTCTGGTTATTGGGAGATGTTGGACATTCTCCTTACCTTCCTGTAGGTACTCTCTGGTTATTGGGAGATGTTGGACATTCTCCTTACCTTCCTGTAGGTACTCTCTGGTTATTGGGAGATGTTGGACATTCTCCTTACCTTCCTGTAGGTACTCTCTGGTTATTGGGAGATGTTGGACATTCTCTTTGTCTTCCTATAGGTACTCTCTGGTTATTGGGAGATGTTGGACATTCTCCTTACCTTCCTATAGGTACTCTCTGGTTATTGGGAGATGTTGGACATTCTCCTTACCTTCCTGTAGGTACTCTCTGGTTATTGGGAGATGTTGGACATTCTCCTTACCTTCCTGTAGGTACTCTCTGGTTATTGGGAGATGTTGGACATTCTCCTTACCTTCCTGTTGGTACTCTCTGGTTATTGGGAGATGTTGGACATTCTCCTTGCCTTCCTGTAGGTACTCTCTGGTTATTGGGAGATGTTGGACATTCTCCTTACTTTCCTGTTGGTACTCTCTGGTTATTGGGAGATGTTGGACATTCTCCTTACCTTCCTGTAGGTACTCTCTGGTTATTGGGAGATGTTGGACATTCTCCTTACTTTCCTGTAGGTACTCTCTGGTTATTGGGAGATGTTGGACATTCTCCTTACCTTCCTGTAGGTACTCTCTGGTTATTGGGAGATGTTGGACATTCTCCTTACCTTCCTGTAGGTACTCTCTGGTTATTGGGAGATGTTGGACATTCTCCTTACCTTCCTGTAGGTACTCTCTGGTTATTGGGAGATGTTGGACATTCTCCTTACCTTCCTGTAGGTACTCTTTGGTTATTGGGAGATGTTGGACATTCTCCTTACTTTCCTGTAGGTACTCTCTGGTTATTGGGAGATGTTGGACATTCTCCTTACCTTCCTGTAGGTACTCTCTGGTTATTGGGAGATGTTGGACATTCTCTTTGTCTTCCTGTAGGTACTCTCTGCTTATTGGGAGATGTTGGACATTCTCCTTACCTTCCTGTAGGTACTCTCTGGTTATTGGGAGATGTTGGACATTCTCCTTACCTTCCTGTAGGTACTCTCTGGTTATTGGGAGATGTTGGACATTCTCCTTGTCTTCCTGTAGGTACTCTCTGGTTATTGGGAGATGTTGGACATTCTCCTTACCTTCCTGTAGGTACTCTCTGGTTATTGGGAGATGTTGGACATTCTCTTTGTCTTCCTGTAGGTACTCTCTGGTTATTGGGAGATGTTGGACATTCTCCTTACCTTCCTGTAGGTACTCTCTGGTTATTGGGAGATGTTGGACATTCTCCTTACCTTCCTGTAGGTACTCTCTGGTTATTGGGAGATGTTGGACATTCTCCTTACCTTCCTGTAGGTACTCTCTGGTTATTGGGAGATGTTGGACATTCTCCTTACCTTCCTGTAGGTACTCTCTGGTTATTGGGAGATGTTGGACATTCTCCTTGCCTTCCTGTAGGTACTCTCTGGTTATTGGGAGATGTTGGACATTCTCCTTACCTTCCTGTAGGTACTCTCTGGTTATTGGGAGATGTTGGACATTCTCCTTACCTTCTTGTAGGTACTCTCTGGCTATTGGGAGATTTTGGACATTCTCCTTACTTTTCTGTGGGTACTCTCTGGTTATTGGGAGATGTTGAACATTCTACTTATCTTCCTGTAGGTACTCTCTGGTTATTGGGAGATGTTGGACATTCTCCTTACCTTCCTGTAGGTACTCTCTGGTTATTGGGAGATGTTGGACATTCTCCTTACCTTCCTGTAGGTACTCTCTGGTTATTGGGAGATGTTGGACATTCTCTTTGTCTTCCTATATGTACTCTCTGGTTATTGGGAGATGTTGGGCATTCTCTTTGTCTTCCTGTAGGTACTCTCTGTTTTTTGGGAGATGTTGGCCTTTCTCTTTGTCTTCTTGTAGGTACTCTCTGGTTATAGGGAGATGTTTGACATTTTCCTTGTCTTCCTGTAGGTACTCTCTGGTTATTGGGAGATGTTAGACATTCTCTTTGTCTTCCTGTAGGTACTCTCTGGTTATTGGGAGATGTTAGACATTCTCCTTTCTTTCCTGTTGGTACTCTCTGGTTATTAGGAGATGTTGGACAGTCTCTTTACCTTCCTGTAGGTACTCTCTGGTTATTGGGAGATTTTGGACATTCTCCTTACCTTCCTGTAGGTACTCTCTGGTTATTAGGAGATGTTGGACAGTCTCTTTACCTTCCTGTAGGTACTCTCTGGTTATTGGGAGATGTTGGACATTCTCCTTATCTTCCTGTAGGTACTCTCTGGTTATTGGGAGATGTTGGACATTCTCTTTACCATCCTGTCGGTACTCTCTGGTTATTGGGAGATGTTGGACATTCTGCTTACCTTCCTGTAGGTGCTCTCTGGTTATTGGGAGATGTTGGACATTCTCCTTACCTTCCTGTAGGTACTCTCTGGTTATTGGGAGATGTTGGACAATCTAGTTACCTTCCTGTAGGTACTCTCTGGTTATTGGGAGATGTTGGACATTCTCTTTGTCTTCTTATAGGTACTCTCTGGTTATTGGGAGATGTTGGACATTGTCCTTCTCTTCCTGTAGGTACTCTCTGATTATTAGGAGATGTTGGCCATTCTCTTTGTCTTCTTGTAGGTACTCTCTGATTATTGGGAGATGTTGTACATTCTACTTATCTTCCTGTAGGTTCTCTCTGGTTATTGGGAGATGTTGGACAATCTTCTTATCTTCCTGTAGGTTCTCTCTGGTTATTGGGAGATGTTGGACATTGTCTTTACCTTCCTGTCGGTACTCTCTGGTTATTCGGAGATGTTGGACATTCTCCTTACCTTCCTGTAGGTACTCTCTGGTTACTTCATTTTCTTCCTTCCTCCTAGTAACGTGTCAGTTGACTGTCTGCATCAAACTGTTCATATAATAGGTTGTATTTACCCCTGGCCTTGTTCCTCATGTCTTGAGGAAAAGGGTCCAGGTAGGACTAATTTACTTACACAGTTAAGAAATAAATTTAAAATAATCCCAAAGGTATACCAAGGACCAGCAAGGAAGTCAGAAAGACAGAAACACAAGTGATCGAGGCATAAACTTCCATTCATAAGCCAACTTGAAAGTAGGATTATATACCAGCATGTAAACAAATTGTTTTTCAGTGACACACAGTGGGAGGGGTACTCAAGGGAGAGCCAACAGAGTAGCACTTGCACGTCTTTCTCCATGTTAGTGTCTGTGACAGCATGACATCAAGACAGCAAAAGTGACATGCCACAAGGACCCCCAAAAAAGTGATGCTTTAGTTCACAGTGAAATTAACTACTAGTTTTTAGAGTGCCTTAATTACGGTTTACTATCTTTTCGTTGAACGACACTTACATGGATTTCAAAATCACATAACCACATGGCAACTGATAAAAACAATGAACCACAGCCTTCCAAATGCATAAAAGCAAAAGCATGGAAGTCAGTGGATCTTGCAAATTCACTGTTCACTTTAACGGTGCTTTTAAAGCAAAATTCAAACTGGTTGGAATGTTGAACTTCGTTTTTACCATATTATACATGTGATAAAAACAGCATTCACATTTTCAGTCATTTGAGTCAATGAAACAACTCACAAATATTGTGTCTTTCAATGAAATGATAGTAAGCCTTTAATTATACCATATAATATGGTTCATTGGTACACGTGGAGCACCGAATGATAACATAAAATTCCATATAGTAGTTTGTGTTATTTTCAAGGCAGTACTCAGCAAATGTTTTTATGCCATGCTAGCACTTGACAAAAAAGCTTTGACTCTAGATGTGTATTTAAGTCAGCTTTTGTGAAATAAAAGGTCTCTACAAAACCAAATCACTGAATTGAAGGATAAACTAAATGAAGAATTCCATGGAAGAGCAAGAAGAGATAAGGAGGCAGGTTTAAAGAAGCAGTAAAGAACTGGAAGAAAATAACAAAATAAAGAAAAGCGATCTCTTTAATAAGATTAGCAATGTTAACAGAAACATCCATGTAAAAACGTGCATGATAAAACGTGAACATGGGAGAGACCTCAAAGAAACATAAGATATAAATAAGATGTGGTAGGAACATACAGAATAACTATATAAGAAGGGCCCTAATATCAGTGAAAAATTCAGTGGTATATTCTCTGATTTAAAGTCACTCATCCTGCAGAGTAGAATCAAATGGGTCCGAGAAATCCTTTCTAATAAAATGGCTGTGTGAATTGATGGAATTTGAGTTGAAATGTGTAACATCTTGTAAAATGATTCAATCACAGTGTGTTCATAGTTTTCCAGAAACTTTGTAAAAAATATTAGTGTCCATTACAGTGGAATATTCCAGTTGCAAAAAGGCAGTGTTAAACATTGCACAAATTGCAAAACAATTGCACTTTTTTCATATGGTAGCAAGGTAATGCTTATGATCTGGGCAATATAATGAAGAAGAACAACTAGATGTGTATGCTGAGTCTAGAAGCGGAAGCACACTAGGGAGTAAATTGTCAACATCTGCAGAGAAAGCAATGGAATTCCAGATAAAGGTTTGCTTCTGCATTATTGACTACTCTATAGCAGTTGACTTTGTGGATCTTATCAGACTGTGGCATGTTTATAGAGAAACAGGGATACTGGGTCACCTGATTTACCAACTGAATAATCTGTATATACACAAAAAAACACTTGTCAGACCCAAATATGAAATATGGAATGACTAAATGGCTCAAGACTGGGAAGGGAGTGTTGGTAAGTTGTCACCTCACTTAATTAATTTATTTGCAGAATATATTATACAAATGCTTAGTTGAATTAATCTGACAGTGGAATCAAAGTTGGTGGGAGAAATATTAACACCTTCAGATATGCAAATGATATCACTCTGATGGATAAAACTCAGGGCAAGCTGAGGAGTCAGTTGAAGTTGAAAGCAGAAAGTGCAAAGCTGATTTGCTGCTCAGTATTAAAAAAAAAATACTTCGACAGTTTGGCCAAGTGTCTGACTGTAAGATAAACATAAAAATGGTGCAAGCTGTGAATATAAACATCAAAGAAATATACTTGTCAATCAATGTGTTAATATGCTGATATATTTTGGCTGGCAAGAAGAGAGGAAAAAGTAAGAGAAATAACTTATGAGAAGATAATGCAAAAAATTTCAAAATAACTTTAAAGCCCAAATATCTTGAACAGTGTAATAAATGCTCTATATATTTAAAGTTTAACACGTGATAACGCTGTTGATCTATGTCCCTCACGTCAGACATTGGATGATTTGCTTACCATTATTAGTAGTAAATCTAGACTTAGTGATTACAGTTGCACTTGTGCAATTGGCATGGCCTGGAAAACTATTGTTACATATATTAATGACTGGACTGGTGAGATAAATAATGTTAGGCAAACAGCACATAGAAAATATTTAGGAAAGGATGTGTCTATTGTCTGTAAAGATCACTCAAACTCAAAAAAGTTTGAAGATGCCCTTGACAACTTTGGAATTCTGGAAATAAGTATTCAACAATCTGAGTTTTCAGACTGTTTAGAAGGAAATAAAAAAAGAAAGAAAGGAAGAAGTTCACAACAAATAACAAGGAAGAAAAATAAACTGCTAAATGTCTGTAAAGTAAAGAGAATAGTTACTAAAATGGACACTGCTTTGTTACGTTACACACAGATTACAGGGAATTATAGCATTTTTCTATCAGAAAACCTTCAGTTTACAGAAAAAAAGAGAAGGTAGAAAAAAGAGGCAAGGGGCAGGTGAAAAGGAAGAAATCAAAACTGAATGTGGAAGGACTGAAGAACATTACTGTAAGAAAAAAATGAGAAAGACAGACATTGACAGCATGCCTCAAACTGTGGATGTACAAAGCCAGCTGGAATGAGAACTATATGCTTCCAATGTAATACTCATTGAAAACAGTGGGATTAATAAGACTAATGGTGATGAAGATCATTCCTTTGTAACTATTGATAGAGGAGGTATTACTGAATTAGAAGTTGAAGATTCTACAGATCTGGTCAGAAATGATATTCTTGTAAAATGGAGATTCAGTTATTAGAGGAACTGATACTTACATTTGCAGAGAAGATAATGGACATTGAATAATGTTATACTTGCCAGGTGCAAAAATAGAGGATGTGAGACAAGCCTTCGAATGCCATAATGTAAGGAAGTACAGATCAGTTTTTATTCCTATCTGTACAAATGATCTCATCCACAAGGACTCTTTGACTGTTAGTAGGGAAGTTACAGCCCTCTGAGATAGGATAGCTTGTGCAGATGTTAGGACATATTTTTCACAAATTACATATTGAAAGGAGTGTCAGGTCACCTTGAATAAAAAGATTTTTTTGGGTAAATACCTACATCAGAAAATGTCCTGTTTTAAAAACGGAAATATTTAGAGCATCTGAGCCTAATTTTGGGCAAGCATATTTAGACAGGATAACGTGTATTTGTCAAGATCAGGGAAGAGAATTTTTACAGTAGATATTTTGTAATATTTGACAAACACTAAGCAGGATTTTTGCCAGGTCGAAAATTTAACAGTTCACAGATAGCAACATTTGATGTGTCTGTGATGGTTGTTAATGCTAGGAGCATTAATAATATTTTTTATTGGAAATTTTGCTGTGTTCCCACAAGATTGATGTTATTGTTTGTGAAACATGGTTAAAGAACACTGACTGGAAACCAGTTCTGTCAGGGTATAAATGTTTACTGTAACAAACATTCTAACAAAAAATCAGGTGGAAGTGTTATGATAGGGATTAAGCATAGTTATAAGACCTGTGATTATTGCATGTTCAGTGATAACACCAGTACTACAGACTGTGTAAATGTGACAATAAAGATAACGCTGGAACATATGACAATTGTTGGAGTGTATAAACCACCAAAGTCAAGTGCAGATGACCTAGAGGAATTCATACATTTCTTGCATGAAACACAAGAGGGAAGAATAATAGTGGCTGGGGACTTAAATTTACCAGAAACAGACAAAAATTATGTTACTTTAACAATATTAGTAAAGAAGTTATTCAGAAAGTATGTTCAGGAACAACAATTGCTTCAGATTGTAAAAAAGCCCATCAGGGAATGGAACATACTAGACATTGTTTGTGTTCCTAGAGAAACTATGACTACTTCATGTCAAGTTTTACCACTGTTGATGTGCAGTGATCATGGGGTTATAAAAGTTAATTTGTTGCTAGATAATTCTGCCAAACTGAAATCTAAGCTAATGCATAGAAGATTAATTACAGATTATATGGGGGCAAAACAGTCATTATGTAAAATTAGTTGGAGTAATGCGTTCACTGGAAAAACTGCAGAAGGAATGTGGAAAATTTTAACAGAGAAATTGAGTGCAAAGAAATCAAAAAAACGTTTAACATCAGGATCTAGGCATACAATGTCAGGGGGATATACTTCCATAAGAACAAGATACTTTAAGGTGAAAGACAAAAAAATATAAGAAATGGAAAAGAAGTCGAACTACAACTTTGATAATTGAAATAAACTGGACAAACACGTTAAGCATAGTGGGAAACAAGATCAAGAAAAAGTTGAAGAGAATTTATATAAAAATATTGAGCATAATAGGAAACCATTTTATAGATACAAAAGATGTGGATGGAGTAAAGACATACAAACTGATAAACTGTGAGCAGATTCTAAAATTATTCCTTAGACATAACAAATTATAGAAATATTTACAAAATCTTATACACAACAGTTTGGCTTCACAAAGGGGGTAATAAGTTGTTCTGGTGTTATCCAGATAACCTCAGATACTGAAATCGAATTAGATTATATTGCAAAAGAACTATGCAAACTGGATTCAAACAAAACACAGGAAGGAGATGGAATTAGTAATAATGACCTGAGAACACTTCAGCAAGAACTTACAGTACCATTATATTTATTATTTACTAGATCTTATAAATATGGGGAGATTCCTCAAGATTTGAAACATGCACTTATTAAACCTGACTTTAAGGGAAAGGAAAGTAGGGCAAACTTAGAATCATTTAGACCCTTAAGTCTATTTTTATGTTGTGGAAAAATAATGGAGAAGGTAATATTGGATAACTTATTGTCAGAATTGGAAAGACTGGGACTTGAAACCATATATCAGCATAAATATGTTGAAAACAGATCTATGACCCCCTGTAACATTATATTTGATAACAATGTAATAATAGCTATGAATGAAAAATTGTGCTGTGATGTAACTTATACAGATTTAACTTCAGCATTAGACAGGGTCATACACAAAACACTGCTAAATAAATTACTGCAACTAGGTATTGATGTACTCTTGATAAGATGGATAGCTGCATGGCTTATAAATAGGACATGGCAAGTATCGTACAGCAACTGGACAGGTGAAATTCCTGGTTACAGTCAGGGTATCCCACAGGGCTCTGTCCTAGGCCCTTACTTGTTTAGATTGTATCTTTCAGACCTATCTTTTTCAACTGTGGTGTTCTACAGTCTGTATGCGGATGACCTGAAATTGGGTAAACTGATTACATGTGTTACAGATAGGGCATGCCTGCAAAATAACTTGACTAAATTGACCATTTGGGCACAGGAGAATAATATTCTGATAAATACATCAAAGATTAAGCACATGACATTTGGGAGACATAACACTGAAAGGTGAATATTTAATACAGCATACAGTGATCAAAACTGTAGATTCATTTAAGGAACTAGGTATATGGGTAGATCCAGCTTTGTGTTTTTCTAATCATATCCATCAATCGGTTAATGATAGTTGTAGAACTATAGGTTGTATAAAATTATTAATAAAGCCTAGGAAATCAAAAATGATGAAGCCATTGTTTACTAATTACATTAGATCTAAACTTGAGTATAGAATAACAATATGGAAACCTTATAAGAAAACAGGTATGAGTAAACTGGAAAGAGAACAGCAGAAATATACTAAGGGCATCCATGGATGTGAAAATTTAAGTTATTATGAAAGACTAAAATATATGAACTTGTACAGTATCGCTTACAGATATTTAAGATGAGATCTTATTCAGGTGTATAGGGCATTAGAGACAACTAGCTCTGGGAAAATTTGGGGCTATCAAGAAGTAGTAGAGAATCATCAGACAACCTATATAGAAGATTGTATAGGAATGAGAAGTGCACTAATTGGTCCGCAGAGAGTAGCTGATGAAAGGAACAGACTACCAAATTACATTAAAGCAAGCACTAGTTTAGATATTTTTAAAACAGCATGGATACTTATTATTGGGAACAACTGGTTTTGGTATATTGGCAGGCTAGAGCGGCATTAATGCCCATGCTTGAAATATTTGTATGTATGTGTGTATGTATGTATGTTAAAAAAGTGACAAATCCTGAACCTGGATCTGGAGCAAAGCATGCAAGTACTCCACTGGCATGTTCCATATTTTATATTTAGAACAGGCCTTGTAGCATCCAGTCAGGGAAAGGGACATTATAAGAAATTAGAGAAATGGATGAAGGGTTTTATATAGAGGGGCAAACCACGCAGAGTAGTATGGGAGAAATTGACTTTATTCAAAGATAAGGGGGGAGGATGTCTTTGCCAGACATTAGACTATTCAATAAAGCCCTGACACTTACATACTACCTAAGATGTCAAGATGGTAGCCACACAGCCAGATGGAAGATGATGATAATGAGCATAGACCCAATTAAAGATAAAGACTTACTGTGACTGTTCAACGTTGCCATCCTACAAGAAATGAGAGAAATCTTTTCAACAAAAGCATTCCAACCATAGCAACAGGATATCCTCCTGACAGGAACTACCACAAAAGAAGCCAGAGAAAAAATGGTAAGATGGTATTAAAAGCTGGGAATTAGCCCAAAGGGAATATATCCTGCTGGATATAAGCCAACTTAACTATCGAGGTCTAATCTAGGAACTAAAAATGACAATTTGGGGCTCCCAGACAGTGAATAACTGGCCAAGAATAATAGAAGAGAGAACAAAAATGAAGGCGGGTGACATTGAGCACACAGGCATGATATTGTGGACAGCACAAGCCTTGGCTGACCAAAAAACACCCATATCAAGTAAAGAAAAGAGAAGGTGGGAGCAGTTTCTTGAGATGCAGATAACAAATAAGGTATGCATTAAAATTCTAAAAGTGTCTAAAATCATGATAAAATCAAGGAAATATCACATCTTGTTGGTGGAAATCTCTGCCTAATTTTTTCTGTCCTCTAAGTATGTTCACTCAAATGTTCTCCAAAGCAGTCCCCTACTGCTGGAGATGTAATTACAAGAAAGAGGTACCTGGGGAACATATCTTTTGAGGTACCTGGGGAACATATCTTTTGGAACTTATATGAGTTTTCCAAATTTAGAGTAGATCTACAGATTACCATATGGTATATGACTGGAACAAACGCTTACAAAGGATCTCAATTTTATAGGGCTACAGAGAATTAAGCAGATAGATCAGTCATGAGAAAATTTATTATGGAACTTAATGTTACTTACAAAAAAAGCAATAACTAAATGCTGGAAAACTCAAGTGCTCCTTACCATAAAGGATCTGTACAGATCGATAAACTTACTTGGGCATGATGAAAGAAAACAAGACAAGAAACAAAAATAAAGAAATGAGCAAAACAGACAATGGGCTTACTGGAAAACCTGGGATAGTTTCCATAGCAAACTCTAAGCTACAAGAGCAAGTGAGGAAAACATTGCTGACATGAATATAAATTGTGAAGCAGAGAGAACATAATCAGGACCTAGGTAGGGTAAAGTAAGAATGACACCCAACTTAGCAGTCCTTATATCTCCCGACAGAGAAATTCACCCAAGCATGGATGTCTAAAAGAAAACAAATAAAATAACCTCTCAACAGGCCCTAACCCATATAACCGAGCTTAACTCTTAAAACAACTAACACATAAACCTGATAAACCCTAAATTACAATAGTATATGCCTATCTGCTCCCTCCTATGTTGTTCAGAAATAGTGTGCATTTGAGAGAGATATGTCTTTTTCACATGATAAGCTATTTTTTCTTGTGTAAAATAACACTAGTATATTTTGACCAATATAAATTACATGTTTCCTTCTCTGAAAATGTTTTCTTTGTAGGAAGCCAGACAGTGAAATGTGTTGTTAAAAATGTTTTGAATCTCTACAGCTGATAAATAGACTCTATAAACAAAAGGAAAAAAATTGCTGTCCAGGACCAAGAAGGAGCAGGTGTCTAATTGGAAGCATTCTCTACTTAGCCTGAACAAGCAAATAAGAGCACTAGTGAAATCCTCTAAAGCCAACTTCAAGTCCAAATTGCCCACATCTACTAGAGACAATCATAAGGCTTTATTCACATATAGCCACAATCTCAAGGGAAGCACCCAGATCTGCTCAGAACTGGTGGTCACGGACACCACATACACAAATCCTGTAGCCATAGCCAACCTGCTGGCAGACAGGTCCATGAAAACTTCAATCCTCTATCCCCTCCCATCAGTAAAACAGGACATCCCCAGTACCTGCCCCCTTCCCCTTATCTCTAGGGAGCAAGTCATCACTGCCCTCTCAAAGGCAAAAAATACAGCCTCCATGGGACCCAATAATATCCCAGGCTGCATCCTACATGAACTCAGGCAGGAACTTGCAACACCATTAGGCACCCTATTCAACCAAAGCCTGAGAACTGACTTCATCCCGGCCGAGTAGGGGACAGCCACTGTCATCCCTTTGCACAAAGGTGGAGCATCCACCATTCCAGGAAATTATAGACCCATCAGCCTAACTAGCCTGATCTGCAGGGCCATGGAATGGATTATCATGGACCTCATTAACAGGGACATTGGCAGCCTCCAAACATTTGATCCCAGACAGTTTGGTTTTGTCAAGGGAAAGTCATGCCTGTTAAATTTGGTTGACTTCTTTGAGACAGGCACCAAGGCCATAGACGAGGAGAAGACAGTGCACACTGCCTATCTTGACCTGGCCAAGGCCTTTGATACTATTCCCTACTCAGGTATAATAGATAAACTCTCTCAACTAGGCATCAATCCATGTGTTACCAGATAGGTAGCAAACTGGCTCACTGATAGAACCCACCTACTCAAAATAGGGGAAGCCACCTCAAGTAGTAAACCCATAACAAGTGGTGTACCTCTGGGATTGGTCTTGGGACCTCTGTTGTTTGGGATATACTTCTCAGTGGAGCAGACCAATCTAGTGGGCTATGGCTGACCAAGTTTGTAGATGACTGCAAGCTGGGTGCAGTTATCAATTCCCCTAGTGATGTGGACATCCTCCAAGAGGGTATCACCCAAATGACTGGTGCCAGAAACATGGCCACAAACTAAATGCTAAAAAATGCATCATCATCATCCCTTTTGGGGAGAGTGACATCCCCACAAATTATCACATTGATAATAAAGCACTAAGCATGCAATCAAACATGAAGGACTTGGGCACCCAGGTTGATAGCAAACTGACTTTTGACCACCACATTGCCTCTGTTGTACGGAAGGCTTTCTACATTGCCCACCTCATTAGTAAGGGTATCTCATCCAGGGACAAGGTGGTCATAACATCCCTGTATTCTTCCTTTGTAAGACCCATTACTGAGTACAATGTCCCTTTCAACATGTACCTCACAAAGTGCATGCAGCAGCTGGAGAGACCACAGAAGTTCCTCACCTGGAGAATCCAGGGCCTCTAAAATCTACCCTACACAGATAGGCTAAAAGCCCTGCCCCTCTACTCAGTCTCCTACAGATTCCTCAGAGGTGACCTCTGTCTGGCATATAAAGCAATCTGAGACCCTATCCTGATGGGACTGCTGCATATCCGCAAGTCAAGCTGCACTCAAGTAACCCACATGCGTGAACTCAACTTGGTCTGTGACATCAATAGGACTTGTTGGCGGGACAGATTTGTGTCCCAGAGACTCCCCTTTTTGTGGAATAGACTCCCTCTCCACATAAAGCTGAGTACCTCATTAAACCTTTTTAAGCACAACATGGATACCTGGATGGGGAGCAGAAAATATACCCTTGGGATTCCACCTGTGTCTCTGCTAGACAGGGGCATAAGGTGCTGACTTGTTGGAACATGGGCTAAATTCTTGTCTAGGCTTGTAAGGGCCTCAGGGCCAATAGCCTAGTAACTTCCTATGATAATAATAATAAAGTAAAAAAACTGCATGTCCGCACTGGTCATGCAAAATAAATAAATAAATAAACAAATAAATAAATACTTTGTACACTCAAAGTTATGACTTTTCCAGTACTAACATATGGCTGAGAAAATGTGCCTATAAATATTTGGAAGTATCAATGCTTTGGAATCATGGTGCTGGAAAAAAACTTTTGAGAATTTTGTGGACAGCAAGACGATGAAGTCATTTAATACTAAAAGAATTAAACCCAAACTGTTCAGTGGAAGGTTGGATAGTAAAGCTAAAACTCATATCCTTTTGTCACATAATGAGAAGACAGGATTTACTAGCAAAGACACTTATGTCTGGAAAGATCAAAGGCAAAAAAGGGGTTAGCATTGTTGCTAATGCCCTTGAGATTGTGAAAAGTTAGGCTCAGCTAAATGACTAAACAACAACTGTTGCCCTTCTCTGCCTGAAGACACAATCTCCCAACAACAGTAAACTGAATTTGTGGCTCTTAAAACCACATGCCAAAAGGCATGCCTTTAGGTCAATGCCAATTGTTACAAAAGCTAGAAAAAAATTTGGATCTCATAATGATCTACACTGGAATTATCTGTCCATTGGGATGCTTGGAAATAAACTGCTTCAACGTGGTATCGTTCTCTATAATTCAGACCCCTAAACCCATAATATTCTTCTAAATGACCCTGATGAGAAGGCCTGGAAGAAAACTCTTCATACTATTGTAAGGAGCAAATTTAATAAACCAGAGGACATCAATGCACAAATGTGACCTTTACCAGTTTGATGTTTTTCCTCATCCCTTTCTGTGTAGTTGTATCTCAACGTATAATATGTTCAGGATGGACAGGATTCACAAATAGGTTTGGTCAGTGGTAGTCTTGAGCAAGTAAAATCTAAATTTCTCTACCTCCTCTGCTGATAGTGAGAAAGAGTCCATCACCATCTGTATTTATGCTTGTGTGAAAAAAAATCTGGTGAAGCTTACTGTGTTTTTATCTATCTGGAAAATGAGTGATGATACACCAAAAATGATCTTAAACTACACCAAGACAGAGTATGCTATCCCTAAAAACGAGAGCATGCACTAATGTGACCTTCTTGTACTTCTCCTATACCATCTTATGCTCACAGTATTCATGTGTCCACTACAAGAAGCTATGTACTTGTCTGGCTCCATCACTCTGCTGTTTCCAGCATTAATGCCACAGGGTTTGGGTTGTTCCTTAGTGACCACTCAGAAACATTTTGCAGTTTGACAGCATAAACAAATTCAGACAACACAAACATGCCGCATGTGTAGAAACTTGCACACTTTTAAACTAGGACACTGACAATCATGTCATTATAAATGCTGACTGGAGTACTGCTGAATACATATTCAAATTCAGCAGTGCCACTCATTTTTTCAGTGACACACTAAAGCACATGAGTAATAAGGAAAGTTCTCAATGTTTTTGAATGAGGTGTACATGTACATCACAGCCATAGATGAATGCTGACATTAAGACTGAAATGATCAGGAGAGAGATACTACATGGAATAAATACCTAATAAGTATGTTAAAATACGCTTTTTATTCCTTACCAGAGCTCTGCAGCAAATCCAAGCAAAATGCCATAAACTGACAGAGATCATTTTACTCAACTATTGATTAGCAAATCCTCTCTGAAGGATTTCTAGGACTGAGTAGGACATTTCTCAGCCCTGTCTAGGTGTCTTTCCTAAATCCTGGTCCATGTAGTACCTCTAAAAAGGTTGTTGAAAAGTTCAGGATACATTTCCAAAATGTTGCTCCTAAATGTGTATCAACTGGTGAAACTTCCATTGATATAGCTATTATGTTAGCTCTAGCAACTGTTGTGATTTCTGAGGTTAGATAGATCTCTTTGCTGGAGCTCCTTTGTGAGATTAAAACTACAGGAAGTATTCTTTAAGATTTACTTGCCTTGGAACAAATCACACCTCATGTTTTATCAACATCTTCATTACCATAAGCTCTGGGGAGTGTTATGTACCTAGAATAGGGAAAGAAACCATAATGCCTGCTCTTCATAAACAGGATGTTTCACATGAACTAAATTTAGGCCTGTTATTCTTAAACTACATAGCTGGCAATTGAAAGTTAACCATTAAGCCTCCCAACACAAATTTCTTTGTCATTGACAAACAGCACAGCTCCTGCCTTGTACATGGGGTTGACATGGTTTTCTTTTTTGTGACAAAATATCTGCAGTCTGAGATGAACAAAGAGAAATTTGTCGCCAGTGTTCTTGACTGAGTAAGACATTTGGTGCCTCAGTCAAAAGCTGACTGAATGGTATACCTTGTTTGCAATATACACCACTCCCTTGGACAATATATTACTTTGATGGCCTTGTGAGGACAGTTAATAGCATCAACACTGCTGAGAGACAAACAGTGGTACAGAACCCATTCCTAGAGTTTTATGTTCCACATGGATAATGATGTGTTACTTGACATGCTACAGCATGATGTTCAGAAGAGTGTACAAAGTTCTGGATGATGATGCTCAGAACACAACTTGTGTGTGTCTTCTGTTGGCCAGAGATTGTCTCTATAGTTTCTTGCATATGGCTGGGCATTTCTTAATGTCCAGAGGTATGATTAGGTCACAAGCACATTGTGGCTCTATGGACTTCCTGCATATCTCACAGGTAGTGGTCATGACTTCCCTCATTACTGTGTGCTGATTCCGAATATCATAGTCAGTCAGGGCTTGGTACAGAACCAAAAAAAAAAAGGCCAGTCAGCCAAAACAAAACAGAACTGTAATGGGTCCAGAGTATTGTAAAAAAATATTAAATCACACAAGAAAGTTTGTAATTTCTTCTTTGTCTTTTCGGCTTTTCCCGGTTAGGGGTTGCCACAGCGGAACTCCGGTCTGCTAATGATTGGCAGTCGATTTTTATGGTGCCGAGTTGCCAGCCCAATGCCCAACCTTCAGCGAAGGCACGCCCATTCATGCATGTCTTTCGGAGGCCACTCGACCGCGGGGAGGACATAAAATTTGTAACAATAAATAAAAAAAAAAATTTTAAAAAATTGTACAATACTCTGATTATTGCTTTGGTTTTGCTTTGGCTGAATGACCTTCATTTTTTTTTGTTCGTTGGTGGTTTATTGATATCTCCCCCTGTTTTGGTTCAGGGTTTGATCGAGCAAGTTTGACCCAAAACCACATAGACACTTTGTAGGTTTGCAATATTTATGTCTGTATTTCCCCTTTTGACTTAGAATGTAGACATTTTTGGATTGACTGCAAGGAGGAAATTCAGAGTTTTAGAGGTGGGAAAGAAATGAGGTGTGATAACAAGAATGTTGTTTACATGTGGCAGTGGGTATGCCTAAATGGACTAAGACTGATAACATTTCAGCAACTGTGGGTAGTGAGAATTTTATTTTTTGTGAAAAACTACAGCAGGAATTAATCATGCTTATTAGGACCCACTTTTGGATTCACTATAAAGAAAGATCCTTACGTTTTACATTCCATATTCCAGAATGTAAAATGTAGGACTTCTAAATTACTCAGATTTTGCAAGTCCCCAGTCACTTGGTGTTTTCTTCTGTTGCTTGTTACCATGTCCTCTGACTCTCTGTGCTTTCTTTTCTGTAGTTACACCGCAACTCTGCTTCTGATATTAGTAGTCTGCATAATGTCCAGTGTCGAACTTACTATAAAAATACCACCCTCCCATAACTCAGTATTGTTTTACAGAGTGCAGTTCTTAACATTAATTATGATTTTTATACTTTGGCTGGATTTTGACCTCTTCATAAATTAAGCTGAAGTGAGAGCTACACATAAACCATGATCTTTTACCTCATACCACACATACCTGTTAGGAAAGGGTGCTGTATGACACAAAGTTAAAAGGCCTTGTGATAACACCAGGTTAACAACGTACACTGTTTTATCCAAAATATGATGATACGCTGCAGAATAGCCAAAATATAATTCAAGTCTGTAGAAACAACATTAGGCCTCTGTGACATCATGCCACTGTGCCACTACCCACTGCAGCTGTGGCTGTGCAGGGACAGGTGATTCATCTGGAATGTACCAGAATGTACATGAGACATATCTTGGTTGTGCCAAAGTAAAGAAATTACTATGTATACAACAAAAGGAGAAGAAAACTGCATTGATTTAAAAATGACAAGTGTAATATTCATAGTACATTTCAAATAAACGTGCTGACTTTCCAATCTGGCCATAAATATTGTCACTTACTTCTAACAAATTAAACAGAGAAGCATAACTTTCTCTTTCATCATATTGTAGACAATAAACACAACTGCTAGTAATATGCCTGCACTAATCCTGTAAACATGAACAGATTTAGAGAGACAGCCTGCTGAAAAAGAATAAGTGAATACAGAGACACCCATTAGTTTTATGCACATATTTCCTAGAGGTACCAGTGAAAAAGAAGATAGTGTTTTTGATCTTAGGCTACAAAGTATGAAAACATGATCTACAGGCTATACCTTTCCTGTGGATTAGAAGCATGGCAAATGCTAGCCAAAAAAATCATACTATACTGCAGTATCTAAGATGGAGCTCTTCTGTTTGAAGGAAGGATTGAACTATGCTCCTGCTACTCTGTTTCAGTGATTAAACACAAGTTAATAATTTTAATTTGCATAACAAGAATGGGTGTGCCTTCTTTGAAGGCTGGGCGTTGGGTTGGCAACTCGGCACCATAAAAAATCCACTGCCAATCATTAACAGATCGGAGTTCCGCTGTGGCGACCTCTAACCGGGAAAAGCCGAAAGAAAGAGTTCTTCTACCACCTTGGCCTTCATTACTTGACTAGCCTCATGTTAAATTTGACCACCATTATGATTTCAAAGACTAATTTCAAGTTAGCTTTCACAGCATTGCAGACTGCTGTCGAAACCTGCAAATGCTCAAACAAATATGATCAAATTGTGTAATAAAAATATAGGTCTCTACCAGTGTTTAGGTTGCGGTCCTATGTAGGCTGATACTGGATGAAAATCTTCCTAGTTCATGGTACCTGTGCAGTGACATGTGAGCTGGTCTGGTATAATGTCACCTTCTGGCATGCAGATGATAACTTCCAAAAACTATAACCAGCACAGGCACTATGAAACATAATGGGTTTCCAAAAGGCACATCGGTGAAAGAAACAGTAGAGGTATGAAAATGAAATAATTGTGCAAATTATTCAGAGTGTACAACTATATATAATGGGGATGCTTTTCACCATGTGTACAACTCTTCAAAACACTTCAACTAAATAAGATATTCATATATCTCAAAGTCTGTATATAGAAGTAGCAAAGTAGCATTCAGTAATTTTCACCACATTTCAAGCCAGTGGCAGAATATAATTGGGGTAAAATGTGTGATTGCCTAGCAGCCAAAGCTTCAGGGGGGCCCGTTAGCCCCCAAGAAAACATTTTAATTTTTAGTCTTTTGATTTGTGCCTATAGTACAACCCATGCAGCAAAGCCTTTCTTTTTTCCACAGACCAACGATGTACAAGAATTAGCAAGCACAATCGCAGTACAGGAAGTACTACAATAACATAAATGTACAGAAGAAAATAATATGCACACTGACAGGTCTAAAGAGTGTTTATTGGTAATTGGAGAGAAACATACAAGTAATGGGATATTGGTATGGCTGGTGGGGGCCTGGTTTATTATCATGCAGAGGGCGCCACTTGACTACAGTCCAGCTGTTTTGTCTCTGTAGGTGTATGCTGCAAAAATATGGCATTATCAGCTGTTCAGGTAGATCAGACCTGTACTGAGTGACAGAGGAGCCTTTCTCTTGCAGTGTAGTTAGCAGCAACTTGTGATCAGCAGATTTAAATGCTTTATGTAGATTAACCAAAAATGTTGCCCTGATTAGTCCTTTTTCCATTATTTATGAATATAGTTTTTGTAACATTGTACACTGTGGTCTTTCTGCTATAGCTAGTTCTAAATCTCTGTAGATAATGGGCAAACAGAACATAATTTTTTCCCCAAATCTTTGCAGGAAGTCCTAAAACTGGCCTATAATCAGTAATTTCTCTGGGAGTTTGCACTTTAGGAATGGGGATAGTCACAACATGTTTTGGTGTGGGAGATATTCATATTAACTATGCAACAGCAAAATGTAAAGAAATGGACATCTTCATAGAAAAAAAAATCAAATTCCAAAGAAGAATTCCAGAAGAAACAACAAATGATACAGATCTTACACTGCCAGAAGAAATCAAAGGGGCAATGCTTGAATGCCTTGGTTATTTTCACAAAGAACTGCAAACTCATTCAAAACCAATGACTCATTTAATTTCAGTGTTTGTGATCAATCAGCCATTTTCTCTGATTTTTACAGAAGAACAAGTTTGGAAAATTTTAGAAACATACATTTTCTGGTGAAAGTATTTTAGCTGAAATTTTTCGACTGTGAAGACATTTGAAAGCTGCTAGAATATCGAAGAAACAAAGTCGTGGACAGTATTGCAGTTTCTGGAATTTGTTGTGAAATGGGATTTTTATGATTCTCTTCCAAATTTATCCTTATGTTTAAGACTTTTTCCTAAATATTTTTGTATCTGTTGCAGCATATGAAAGAAATTTTCATAATGAAAATTAATTAAAGGTGCCCTTTGATCAAATATGAGTTAAGATAGATTGACAAATCTGGCTATAATCTCTGTAGAGCATGAATATGCAAAGAAAATACATTTTGATGAAGTCATTGAAAATGTTGTAGAAGTTAAGGCTTGAAAACAAAAACTCTAATGATTTTATTATATTGCAACAGTACAATTTGCAGGTGTACGTTTCCCTTTTTCAAAAATACCTTAATGTAATTTTCCTTGCTTTTAATGTAATGTTTTGATTTATTTTATGGGCATGATTAGTTCAATATAAGGAAAATTTCAATATTTTGTTTTTTAGCCATTTTTTGTTTCATTTTGTTATCATTGCCGAAAACAATTGTCACGGGGAGCCTTGTAAGAAAAAAATTTCCATGGGTAGATATTAAAATATTCTCAGCTCCAGGTGTCTAATATGCTATGTATGCCACTGGCCCCAAGGATCAAATTCTGTGCTTGCTGTTAACATGCAGAATCACCTTCCATACATGTGTAAAAAACTGATATTACCTCAGATCTTCATTGTTGCATGTTTCCTTTCAATACCTACCTGGTTTGGGGTTTAATCATCTGTTTCCTTTAGGTCTTATACTAGAATATGTAAGTCTGACAGCATATCTATTTTTGTGGTATTTATGACTATGCTGGAAAGGAGAGTGAGGCTGGTGGCCATGTGCTACAGTACATAACGGAAGCCCTTTAATGTACAGAGCTGTGTGTACAGTTGTGCCATTGTAATTTACTGAGCTGGTGCCTATGACCTGTTGACTGCTATAGCATTATATTACTATTCCGTGCTAGTCTGGTGTTGACAGAATGTACAGGACTGAGACAATGGGGGGGCACCCTGGGGGTGGGAGGATTCCTGTGCTGCTGTTACAGCAGTGGGCATATCATAAACTTTTCAGTCTCATTTACTGGAGAAAACTGGCAAAGGAACCAAGGTATTGGGAGCAAATAATTAGAGAGGGGAAAGATAATAAAATGGGAATATGCCAAGAATACATTTGGACTGCAGGCTAGAGACTGCCTTCCCTATCAAGGACTGATATCACAGTATAGACAAACAGAAAGGGATATGGGGTCGTAAGTGAAAGACCAGCACTGGTAGAGTTTTTAGTTGACTCTAGAGCAGAAGCTGCTGTTAAAAAAATGGATAAAAAATGTGCTGCTCATTGGCATACCTGTCAACTGTTACAGATTTTTGCAGAATGTACAGATTTTTGCCTCATATTCTTGGCACATTTTTAATAAAATTGTGTTTTTTTCTAGCAAACTATTGGCAAGTCATTAAAGATTGAAGGCATAAAATAATGACAGATTTTTGAGCATCAGACTTTATACCCTTCAAAAATTTCATGCTAAAGCAAAACTTATTATTCTATCAACTTTCTAAGTTTGTATGAAAAATATTTAAAAACTGTCCCTGTTTGTGGGCCTTTGTTGTCCCACCATTATTTATGGCTTTGTCCAGATTTCTTGCTCTAAAAGGTTGAGAGGTATGCTCAGTGGTCTTACCCTCTCCTTTTCTCATAGCTATTCTTCATTCCTCTCTGCACCTGTGATCTCTCTCTCTCTCTCTCTCTCTCTCTCTCTCAGTAGTGTAGTTCACCTTCCTGCTGTTTTCCTGGTGCCCCTGTTGTCTGCCTTAAACCCCCCCCCCCACCACAATTTCTCATTAGCAGCAATATTACGATCTTTCCTTTATAAGATGTAGTTTGTGTTGCAGTAACCATCAAAAACTACAGTTTTCATAAATATGGCATATTCATCACTTTGGCATAGTGCTGCTTTCTAGTTTTTACTTTTACATGTAATATGCGTCATTGGCAGGCAGTTGTGAAAACTAGGCCAATGAAATGCTCAAGAAAATAATGAAAAAAAAAGAAAAGAATGAAATATGTGTACCCATGCTTCCACAGTAAAAAAGTGAAATGATTGTTGGAAGAAATATATATTTGACAAACATTATTTCTTTAAAAACTACAACAAAAATTAAATAAAAAACTACGCTATATAGACATGGCCATTCTGAAAAATAATTACTTCTAGTACAAAGGATCTTAAAACAAGTAAAACTGAATTGGTGAGTCACTGTAATTCATGATTATGATTCCAACCCAGAATTAAGTACCTTCTTGACAAGTATTGATCTTTTCTGCAGAGCTACAGTTGTGCTGTTTTCTGTTATTCATTAGAGATTTTTACCTAGAAAATAGGTGTTCAGTAAAGGCACAACTTTAAGAACTGAGCAAACATGCAGTAATTAAGAAAAATAAGGACCTTATTAGTATATCCCACAAAATAATGACTTTTAAATTTTCTTATGATCATTGTTTAAGCAGAGGCTGTGAATTACACTTTCAGATGCTCCATGAGGATAG
Organism: Protopterus annectens; assembly: GCF_019279795.1. NCBI lineage: Eukaryota > Metazoa > Chordata > Ceratodontiformes > Protopteridae > Protopterus > Protopterus annectens. The sequence goes on from NC_056725.1 coordinate 356,517,010, forward strand.
GATTTTCTGTTCTGCCCTGACATAAACACAGAATTGAAAATTATTTTTATTTACTTCAGTCATAAAAATCTGTTTTGCAGCACCCCATGAGAAGGACTGGATTAAAAGATATTCTCTGTCAGATAAATATTATTACATTATTGTAGGAGATATAATATAATATTAAATAATATAGCAAGAAAACTAACCTCTCTTATCCCAAAGAAGCATATTGCTAGCGTTATTAAAGGCACCCTACCACCCAGTAATAACCCACTGCAGGTTCATAAGAGTTCTGTTGCCTGTTCTTTTGTTATTTAAGTTAAAAATGTCAGCAATCACAGAAACAGATGTTTTCAAAATGTGTGCTTCCATAAGGTATGACTAGGGCAGTATGTTCAAACATACTACATACTGGCCATTAAATAACTGAAAGCTATTTAGCACATTGCAGTGGAATATAATTAGATCAGACTGGGTCTTATATCATTAAAATAAATTAATCTGTTAAAATCCAGAAATATAGGCAGTGGTGGCAAATGAAAACTACTGATCCCTGCAAAACGTACCTATCTGTATCAAGCCAAACCATGAAACACATACTTCACAAAACCAGTGTGCCACGCAATCACAATGCCTAAGGCAAAATAACATACCCAACACACTAGTAATAGGTGACTCTATAGTCAGGCACACTGACATCCCACTCACTAGGCTGAATGAGAAGGTTACTGTTAGCTGCCTGTTGGCTGCCAGGATCCGCCACATAACACAAGCACTCAGGTCACTCCAGAACAAGTACAAATACGACTCTGTCATTGTCCATGTTGGTGTGAATGACCTGAGCCGTACCTCCCTGGACTACATGAAAAGAGATATGGAAGAGCTCTCTGATCACGTAGCCCAGGCCAGTATGACCATGACCCTGAGTAGCATCCTGCCCTCACCAAGAATGATACCACAGTACAAAGAAAACGTTTTCAATTTCAACAATTGGCTAAGCTTCTGGTGTCATTCAAAGGGGATCCAGTGTCTGTCCACCTGGGATGATATGCTTGACAAGCCATGCTGCTTCGCTAGAGATGGCTTGCACCTGTCACCCTTAGGCTTTCGAATACTGGCCAAGGCTCTTGCCACCCCCATAGTGCCTTTTTTAGGCAAGGCTCAAAAGACAAACCCACCGCCGTAAATAGCACAAGTAACAAAAAACTGAGGGTAATGCTACTCAATGCCAGAAGTCTAAACCTCATAATGCATGCACTCAAGGTGCTCCTCAGTATGGAGAAAATCGATATATGTGCAGTAACAAAAACCTGGTTTAAGGCTCCAGAGAGCACCCCAGCACTACCAGGCTACAACTCATACCATACATTCCAGCCACAGAACCCGGACCGAAATACAAACGGTGGGGGCGTATCCATATTCATCAAGGATACCCACACCTCCAGGTTAGTGGCACAGCACGATGCTTCAGAGATCATCCAAGTGCAACTAACAATGGGCAGAACTGCAATTCAAATTGTAACTTGCTACAGATCACCCACCATGTCCCAGGACCCCCATTCCGCATTTCTGGAAACACTGGGAAACATAAAGGTCCTACCAAACACCCTAATAGTGGGTGATTTCAATTACCCAAACATTAACTGGGAGAACTACTCAAGTACTAACTCCCTTGTCCAACATTTCCTAGAATTTATAAACTCAAACGCCCTGGATCAACTGGTCAACACCCCCACCAGAGGTGACAACATATTGGACCTGGTCATCACCAACATGGGCGACTGGTGTCCCACACCAGAGGTAAACCCCTCGCTGGTTAGATCTGACCATAAACTAATCACTCTGAATATCCACATCCTGTCCCCACCCCCGGTCAAGGAAACCACCATGAAAAACTTTTCAAAAGCAAACTTTACGTTACTTAAGACTGAGGCAGAAAGTTTCAAAGACCCCATGCTAAAGTATAATGCTGTCCAAGCTGCAAAATCCTTTACTAATGCACTCTACAGGCACCTACAGGAATGCATGGATTGTGCTAATCCAAGAAAAAACAAGACTCAGTCCTCCAAGAAAAGGAAGCCAGTCTGGTGGACTCCATGCCATAAACAAGCTATACAATAGAAGGAGGAAACTAGTACAGAAAAGAGTAAAATTCCAAGAAGGGAAGACATCCCTGATCAGTATCAGCAAGAAACTACTATCCCTCATAAAATCATCCAAGGCGAGCTTCAAAAGAAAAATTGCCAAGAACTCCAAAGAAAACCACAAGGCATTCTTTAGCTATGTCAAGAACCTAAGTGGCAATTCTCAAATCTGCTCGGAGTTAGTGCAGAATGGCACAAAATACACTGAACCGACCGATATCGCCAACATCCTGGCAGACAGGTTCAGTGCAAACTTCACCCCCCTCTCACCCCCATAAGGCACATAACCATACCAGAAGAATGTAGAGCCCCTGAAATCACATACACTCAGGTTAAAACAGCCCTCACCAAAGCCAAAAACACAGCATCAATGGGACCAGACGGTGTCCCAGGCTGCATCCTACACGAGCTCAAAGATGAACTAACCCCTCACCTAAACACACTGTTCAAACTCAGCCTCTCCACAGGCTATGTACCCATAGAGTGGCGCATAACAATGGTTATTCCACTCCACTAAGGTGGAGCCACAACAGACCCCGGGAACTATCGCCGTATAAGCCTGACTAGCTTGGTCTGCAAGGCTATGGAGCGCATCATCATGGAACTCATTAACAGAGACATTGGGAACCTCCAAACACTGGACCCTACCCAGTTCAGTTTTGTTAAGGGCAGATCATGCCTCCTAAACCTGGTGGACTTCTTTGAGACAGTTACCAAGGCTATAGATGAGGGAAAAATGGTCCACACAGCCTACCTAGACCTCGCAAAGGCCTCAACACCATTCCTCATTCTGATATTATAGACAAGCTCACCAGCCTGAACATAAACCCCTACATCATGAGATGGGTTGCCAACTGGCTCACGGACAGAACCCACATGGTAAGAGTTGCAGGAGCTAGGTCCGACTCTAAACTGGTTACAAGTGGTGTTCCCCAGGGCTCAGTCCTAGGAACCTTCCTGTTCGGCATATACTTCTCAGAGGTACAGGCAAGTACAGGAGGACTATGGCTGACCAAGTTCACAGACGACTGCAAACTAGGGCTGTAACTGACTCTCCGGCTGACACGGACATCCTCCAAAAGGTCTCACTGAGACAGACACCTAGTGTCAAAACCATGGCCTCAAGCTAAATGCCAAAAGGTGCAAAGTCATCCCCTTTGGAAAAAACAAAGTACCCACAAACTACCACATAGGTGGTAGTCTCCTAAATATGGAAGACGTAATAAGGGATCTGGGGACCCAACTAGATAGTAATCTCTCCTTTGATAATCACAATGCCAAAGTGGTTAGAAAATTCTCTATGTGACCCACCTAATCACAAAAGGGTTCGTATCCAGATCAAAAGAGGTCATTGTGCCCTTCTACTCATCACTCATCAGACCCATCATAGAGTACAGTGCCCCATTTGGGATGTAACTTACAAGACACCTGCAACAGCTGGAAAGACCACAGAAGTACCTCACCAAGAGGATCACTGGTCTCAAACAGATGCACTATGCAGCTTGAATGAAGAAACTCCAGCTGTATTCGGTTGCATACCACCTACTCAGAGGTGATCTCTGCCTGACATACAAGGCCATGTCCAACCCAGAATTGATGGACATGCTCCACCTAAAGAAAACCATATCCCCTCGAGCCACATGCTCTAGGGATCTAAACCTCACCACAACAATAAATAGGACATGCTGGAGGGATAGATTCCTGTCCCAGAGACTTCCCATGATTTGGAATAAGATTCCAGTCTAAATTAGGCAGAGCTTCTTGCTAACACTCTTCAAAAGAAACCTTGATGAGTGGATGGGAAGCAGAAAGTTTACCCCGGGAATCACTTCAGTGGCTCTGCTGGACAGAGGCACAGGGAATTAATCTAAGGAGGCGGCGAAAGCCAACACATTTTGGCTAGGCTTATAAATGCCTTCGGGCAGATAGCCTAGTACCTACCTATGAACCCATGAACCTAAGTGTTCTAGTCTCATCTATCCACTCACCTTTGTCCCCTTCAGTCTTTGCTCTGTGTTAAACCAATGTGTAATGACATAGAAAGTGGCCAGGTGTCTCACCATGTAAAGTCATACAATAAAAGCTGTTTTCAAGTAATTTTCCACTGGAAGGAGTTTTTGGCTAATGCTCTCATGGATAAATGAAGACAGTTTTTCATGCTGAGACAATCAGTGAATTGACAAGAGTAGTTTAATGAATCTCATCTAATTTTTCAACAGCAGGTTAGTCCCAATGTGCTGAAATCATTTCATCTCAGTAGCCCAAATAAAATGCAGAAAAAAATTGACTGTATTGAGTTGCATATCGATTTGGGATGCTAATGGGTCACATGTTTTGACTCCATTTTTTTACACAGAAGTAGACAAATGTTTATAGCATAAAAAAGTCAAATATAACCCCTGAGCATGGGATGTTGCACCAGCAGGAAAAGTAGAAAATAATCAAAACGGCAGTTTGTGCTGGTGTCGAACGGCCTTAACAAAACACTTCACTGATAAACACCAACAGATTAATATAGTGGAAGTAGACCTTCCACAAAATAACTCCAACAAACCAGGCTTCCAAAAATTCCAAGTAGAAATCACCACGCTAATGCTAGCAATGTGGAGCAGTAAATCCTTTAAGTTTACCCCGGGAATCACTTCAGTGGCTCTGCTGGACAGAGGCACAGGGAATTAATCTAAGGAGGCGGCGAAAGCCAACACATTTTGGCTAGGCTTATAAATGCCTTCGGGCAGATAGCCTAGTACCTACCTATGAACCCATGAACCTAAGTGTTCTAGTCTCATCTATCCACTCACCTTTGTCCCCTTCAGTCTTTGCTCTGTGTTAAACCAATGTGTAATGACATAGAAAGTGGCCAGGTGTCTCACCATGTAAAGTCATACAATAAAAGCTGTTTTCAAGTAATTTTCCACTGGAAGGAGTTTTTGGCTAATGCTCTCATGGATAAATGAAGACAGTTTTTCATGCTGAGACAATCAGTGAATTGACAAGAGTAGTTTAATGAATCTCATCTAATTTTTCAACAGCAGGTTAGTCCCAATGTGCTGAAATCATTTCATCTCAGTAGCCCAAATAAAATGCAGAACAAAAATGCCTGTATTGAGTTGCATATCGATTTGGGATGCTAATGGGTCACATGTTTTGACTCCATTTTTTTACACAGAAGTAGACAAATGTTTATAGCATAAAAAAGTCAAATATAACCCTGAGCATGGGATGTTGCACCAGCAGGAAAAGTAGAAAATAATCAAAACGACAGTTTGTGCTGGTGTTGAACGGCCTTCACAAAATACTTCACTGGTAAACACCAACAGAATGATATAGTGGAAGGAGACCTTCCACAAAGTAACTCCAACAAACCAGGCTTCCAAAAATTCCAAGTAGAAATCACCACGCTAATGCTAGCAATGTGGAGCAGTAAATCCTTTAAGTTTACCCCGGGAATCACTTCAGTGGCTCTGCTGGACAGAGGCACAGGGAATTAATCTAAGGAGGCGGCGAAAGCCAACACATTTTGGCTAGGCTTATAAATGCCTTCGGCAGATAGCCTAGTACCTACCTATGAACCCATGAACCTAAGTGTTCTAGTCTCATCTATCCACTCACCTTTGTCCCCTTCAGTCTTTGCTCTGTGTTAAACCAATGTGTAATGACATAGAAAGTGGCCAGGTGTCTCACCATGTAAAGTCATACAATAAAAGCTGTTTTCAAGTAATTTTCCACTGGAAGGAGTTTTTGGCTAATGCTCTCATGGATAAATGAAGACAGTTTTTCATGCTGAGACAATCAGTGAATTGACAAGAGTAGTTTAATGAATCTCATCTAATTTTTCAACAGCAGGTTAGTCCCAATGTGCTGAAATCATTTCATCTCAGTAGCCCAAATAAAATGCAGAAAAAAATTGACTGTATTGAGTTGCATATCGATTTGGGATGCTAATGGGTCACATGTTTTGACTCCATTTTTTTACACAGAAGTAGACAAATGTTTATAGCATGTTTAACATACTTTGAATAGAATATATTATGCATGCAAATGAGGTTCTAGGTTCAAGCACACAAGTCCTACTCTGGACTCACGTCCCCAAGGAGAATCTGTTCCTAAGTTATTGAAATATAGTACAACCATATCACTAGATCACATTTCATACATGTGAATAAGCCAAGCATATTGTGATGATTTATCTGGAATCTTCTCTAAATATATACAAAATGCAATCAGTTCATAGCAGAGCAATTTGTAGGCAGTTGTGCCAGTATACATAACACATCTGGATTTACTGTATTTGGTCTCCCATAAGCAGGTTTTTTGATTTCTAGTAAATCTTAGAAAAAAATCCCTGGTATGTATTGTTCTAACCCCTCCACTACAAGAAGTCATTGAAATCACCTCACACAATGACTGAAGATAACTTAGTGATCTTTGCAATTGTGTATTTCTTAAAAGCAAATTTTCCCATATGTCTGCTATCATTACAACAGTGACCATTGAAATTACATAGAAATCTGGGCAATTGTTTAGTATAATGGGTTAGGTATTATCACTGTTTTACATGCATAGCATCTAGTTCATAGGCTTATAGGTTAATACCAGGCTATCTGCTCTTGTGGGCCACTTTAAGCCTGGTTGAATTTCCCAGACAATGTGGTGCTTTGATTACCCTTACCCATTCATGAACTGTATTCATATTACACATAGTGATAATAAGTGGGATGATACCACAGATATTTATAAGGGCTCCAAGTGTTGTATTTATAGTTTAGTAGCTGCCTTTGTCCATTAGTGTTGGGGGGAACAATCCTATGGTAAATTTCTTGTTTCCCATTCATAGATCCAGGTAATGTTTGAATACGGACAGGGATGAGCTTTATTTTACGTGGCCTGGGATCTTTTCCAGGGCAGTGGTATCCTCTGCGAAGTATACCAATCTCTCCAAACAATTCTGTTGATGTTGCAGAAGAGGTTTATATGCCTGGACTAACTATTTCTAATGTTGTTTGATTTGCTGATGTCCAGTAGGCTCATCAGCACTGGGTCAGAGGATGTCTTGTATGCCAGACACAGGTCACCTCTATGCAGTCTGTAAGAGACGACGTACATCAGTAGTGTTTTGGGACAGTCCATTTACAGGTTCATAGTCTCATAGTTCAATATTAGACTAGCTGTCCTGAAGGCCATTTTAAGCCTAGCCAATAACGTGATCAGAAATAAACTCTGTACCTTGTGTCTATAAGGTGGGGACAGTAACCATTATGCCAAACCCAACCAGTTTAAGCTGACTATCCTTTTTGTAAGGAATTTCTGTGAGCTTTCCAGCTGTTGCATATATTTGTACAGATACATGCAAAAAAGTACATTATACTCAATGATTGGCCTTATGATGGCTGAATTGAGGGGAACAGTAACATCCCTGAATCTAGAGAAAATCCCCTTGTTAATGAAGTGAACAATATAGAAGGACTTCCTCACCAAAACAGACACTAGTTGATTGAAACTTAGGTTGCTGTCCACATAGGTTTCAAAATCCTGGATGACTAGGTCATCTCCTAGGGGGGTATATTCTTGGTGTGGTCATTTCCTGGACTTGGGGAAAAAGATATGGTAATGCATATTTTGGCATTTAGCTTTAGTCGACAATTCTGGCATCAGTTATTTTTGGGACACTGCTTCCTGCAGGATGCTAATTTTTTTGAGGATTCAATGATTGCGTCCAACTTGCAGTCATCTGCCAACCTAGTCAGCCAGAGTCCTTTAATACTGGCTTTAACTTTGGAGAAGTAGATGCTAAAGAAGAGCGGTCCCAGCACTGAGCCCTGGAAAAACTCCACTGTTGACTGGTCCTTTTGTGGAGATGATCCAGGGGGTGACATAGGGGTTTATTGTTAGTTTGATTTGCTTTTCTACTATGCCTGAATGGAGGATTTTGTTAGAAGCCTTGACCAGGTCAAGGCTGGAGGTATGAACTGTTTTATCTTCATCTATTGCCTTGGTGACTCTTTTGAAGATGTCCACCAAGCATGGCCTGCCTTTGACAAATCTGAACTAAGATGGATCTATCGTTTGGAGGTACCATACATCTTTATTTATTAACTCCTTGATAATCCTTTTCATGTGTTTCCAAATCAGACTAGTACAGTTATGAGTTTGTAATTGTCTGGATTGGTGGAGGGTCCTCCCTTGTGCAGGGTGAAGACTGTTGCTGTTCTCCACTCACTTGGTATAAAACCTTCTTTAAGGCTGATGCTGAACAGTGTTGTTTGTGCTTCATGCTATTCAGGATGCATCTGGGGATATTGTCAGGACCCATCAATGCAAAATGTTTAGTTTTTGAAAATGCTTTTAAGACTTGGTCATGTGTGATTGCTGGGAGAGATGTCAATTTTATGCATTTCCTATGGGACAGAAGGGAAGGAGAGAGGGGTAAAGTTCAAGATGAATTTATCAGCCAATAGGTTAACTATATCTGCAGCTTCACTGAAGGTAGCATCATTTGCAATCAGCTCAGTGCATTGCTGCATTGTGCTCCTGAGATTTCAAGCATAAAAAAGGGCCTAGTGATTGTCTTTAATTTTAGTGGCTATCTTTCCAAAAAAGGGCTTTGGTCAATTTAACTAGGCACCTGAGTTATGCTACTTCCTTTTATATTTTGTAATTGCCCACACACACATCACCACCACAAGTCTGAATACTGGAGGGCAAAGAGCAGTAGGGGGCATGTGAGGAGGATGTGCTACTCAGCAGCTCTTCAGTGGAAATGGGGTAGAATGAGATTTTTTGAAAATTTTATTGGAGTTGGATGGGGGCCACTAAGCACCAGGGTCCAATTTTAAGTTAATATGCCATTTCAGTGTTACTAGAGGTTGCAGATACATGGGAAATTATTAATTATATAAAATGCATACTTTCAAAGATTGCTGGGGTGGGCATAGAGATGTAGACATCATGGACTGTATTTATGTCATAATTATTCCAGGATCAAAAATTACATATGAAATGTCATTTTGTTCTATTAGATACTTCACACTCAGAAAAGATGATAAAAAGTGCACAAAACAATCATTCCTTTATTTATTTATTTTAGTTATTTAATAACTATTTATTTTTTGTTCAGCTGCTTTTTGGCTTCCTCACAGCTGACCATCACCTTCTATCAGTGTCTTTCTTCAATTTCCTAGTCTACCAAAACCTGTCAACCACCTTAGACATGCTGTGACCATGTTTAGAGCCAGCAGGAAGACAGTGGCACCCTGCAGTGGTGTCATACTGCTGCAGAAGGAGTGCTTTCCCTTTTCTCCCTCTCTGCAAATATCCTGTGGAGCTTGCAATGAATGCCAAAGATGAAATGCCTCTGATGTCTGCAAGGGGGCTGACATCAGCAGGCTACCCGCCCACCATTAGGTAACACAAATTGATTATTTTTCTTGATCTCCATAAGAAGAATCAAACCACATGAGTGTGCCACACATGTGAGTGCTTCCTACTTCCTCTCCAGGATGGTCATTCCCATCCTCTCTGCCTGGGACCTTAAGGATCCAAACTGTTATTTGAATTTGGGTCACCTGAACCGAAGTTATGGCCTTATCCCACAGTACCAGCAGTGTAAGCTCCTTTAGTAACTGGATAGTCAGAATGCCCTAAAGCCTATTTTCAGCTATGACACAAGCAAAAGTCAATGAATGTTGAATGTACAAATATAACAATTAGAAGACAGTATCAAGATGATATACGTAAGCTGTATTACTGGTACAGTGCATAACTGTTAATGTGTTTGATTTTCCAAAAGGAGGTAGCTGGTTAGGATTGCTTATGGCTGAGCTGTAGAAATGGTTATCAGCTGAGGTGGTAATGGTGGGTTATGAAAACAGTTAACTGGTAACTATAAAAAGTACACATGCAATCTAAGAGGATGTAATGGTAATTATAAGAAGTACAGAAACTATCTATAATGGCATTAAACAAAATTCATTAATAAGATTATGTGTTTATCGGTGCAATATCTGCCATTATGCAGTGAGAAGATCTTTATTCGGCAGTGATATGTCATAACATGGAATTTATACAGTAGCAGGCTGACATTTGGAAGTAACTCTACTGAAACTAGTATATGAACTTTGACAGAGAATGTTATAATTCCTAGCGTTTCTAAGTTGTGCTGACAAATAATTATATAACACTGCCATGTGTTTTAAAAGGACTCCCTCAACACTGCTGTTAAAAATCTGGGTTAGATCAGGTTAATAGCAACATCTTGTTGGAAGTGCAGCCTGTGCTCGTAGAATAAGCATAGGAACATGTGAATGAATATGGGACAGTGTTTGGAAATGTGGAGCATGTGCATAATCTATGGCAGTATTTAGGAAACTGGAACATGTGCAACAATACATGTAGAAGAATGTATTGTTAGGGTAAGAGAAGGCAGGAATTGAGGAATTTATGTAATTGAAAGTTTGTTGTTTGTTTAATTTAACTGTGGAGGCTGCCCACTAAAGTGTGCTAGTCTGTGTAACTAATTTATCACTGTTCCTGCATTTTCTGTGTGTTTCTACCAAAAAAACAAAAAAAAATCCTTGTTTTCCCGCCTTCCTCGACTAGTTTAGACCAGTTTACAGGCATTGCTGTATTCTGAGCTGTGGTGTAGTTCCTGTGTTGTCCATTACCTTACTTGGATAGAAGGAAGTTTCTTTGCTCACCAGTGGGAGTGGGGAGCCTTGAGCAGCCCACCTGTCCCTGTAGGAAGTGACCTCAGCACAAGAAGCTGTAGTAATTGGTTGTTTTGAACCATTTCTAGCTCTTTTGTAGTTCACTGTTTAAAATCCACCTCTGGGCATTTTTTTCTGGCTATACTACTCAGACAAGCTCCTCGTGGGTCTGCAGAGTGGTCCTAGCAGCAGGGAACTCAGAAAAGCGACCACTTTCTGGATTTAAGTATCTTTGTTTTTTTTTCACTTGGAATAGCTTCTGTAGCTTACCCTGAACTAGCTTGAACTGTTTTTTAACTGTTTGCTGCATTATTTTAAAATCTGCACTTAAAGTTACAATTTAGTTGAATTTGCTCGAAAGTTTGTTGTTTGTTTGTTTAATTTAACTGTGGAGGCTGCCCACTAAAGTGGGCTAGCCTGTGTAACTAATTTATCACTGTTCCTGCATTTTCTGTGTGTTTCTACCAAAAAAACAAAAAAATAATCCTTGTTTTCCCGCCTTCCTCGACTAGTTTAGACCAGTTTACAGGCATTGTTGTATTCTGGGCTGTGGTGTAGTTCCTGTGTTGTCCATTACCTTACTTGGATAGAGGGAAGTTTCTTTGCTCACCAGTGGGAGTGGGGAGCCTTGAGCAGCCTAACTGTCCCTGTAGGAAGTGACCTCAGCACAAGAAGCTGTAGTAATTGGTTGTTTTGGACCATTTCTAGCTCTTTTGTAGTTCACTGTTTAAAATCCGCCTCTGGGCGTTTTTTTCTGGCTATACTACTCAGACAAGCTCCTCGTTGGTCTGCAGAGTGGTCCTAGTAGCAGGGAACTCAGAAAAGCGACCACTTTCTGGATTTAAGTATCTTTGCTTTTTTTGCACATGGAATAGCTTCTGTAGCTTACCCTGAACTAGCTTGAACTGTTTTTTTAACTGTTTGCTGCATTATTTTAAAATCTGCACTTAAAGTTACATTTTAGTCGAATTTGCTCGAAAGTTTGTTGTTTGTTTGTTTAATTTAACTGTGGAGGCTGCCCACTAAAGTGGGCTAGCCTGTGTAACTAATTTATCACTGTTCCTGCATTTTCTGTGTGTTTCTACCAAAAAAACAAAAAAATAATCCTTGTTTTCCCACCTTCCTCGACTAGTTTAGACCAGTTTACAGGTATTGCTGTATTCTGAGCTGTGGTGTAGTTCCTGTGTTGTCCATTACCTTACTTGCATAGAAGGAAGTTTCTTTGCTCACCAGTGGGAGTGGGGAGCCTTGAGCAGCCCACCTGTCCCTGTAGGAAGTGACCTCAGCACAAGAATCTGTAGTAATTGGTTGTTTTGGACCATTTCTAGCTCTTTTGTAGTTCACTGTTTAAAATCCGCGTTTGCACGGCTTTGCATAGCGCAGCGCCGGTTAAACAAGGTTAAACTTTTTCTGGCTCCGCCAAGTCTGCTCTTCAAATTTTCCCTTAAGGAAGCTCTATTCTTAGTATAACCAGACTACTTACTATATTATAAGCCTAGCACTTGTTCTCAATACTTCTCTACTAAGTAAACACTCTCGTACTAGGTAAAGCACTACATCTACTTACCACCCCTGTGAATATCCACTTCCCTTAAAGGTACAGCACTCCCTTATACAGTTCTAGCATGTTGAGTGGTAGATTACTGGCGTCGTCTCCAGTTCAGCTGGTCAATCTGGATATCTTGAGACAATGCTACAATTGTCTCATGTACACAGACAACCCTCTCCTCCTCCCAACAAACACAAATACATGTGAGAGATGCAACTATATAGCCAAACTGGAGGCTGAACTCTCTCAACTCAGGGCTGGAATGACCAGACAGGAGGAGATGGCAACCACACACACAACGATCCCAGTCCCACATACACCTACCACAACTGCAAACCAAACACATAAAAACATGAAGACATACTCGGAGGCTCTAATAAAAAACTTACCAAAACAACAGAGGCTCTCAAAGCAGACACCCAAAAATCCACCACCTCAAAACAAAACACATGCAACACATACTTCAATAAATCAGTGTGTCAACCAATCACAGCCCTTAAGGCCAAACAATTTGCCTGATACACTAGTAATAGGTGATTCTATAGTCAGACACACTGATGTCCTGCTGACCAGGCTGAACAAGGAGAAGGTGACTGTGAGCTGTCTATCGGGAGCTAGGATCCGCCACATAACACACACACTCAGGTCACTCCAAAGCAAGTACAAATATGACTCCGTCATTGTCCATGCTGGTGTGAATGACCTGAGACGTACCTCCCTGAACTACATGAAAAGAGACATAGAGGAGCTCTCCGATTATGTAGCCCAGGCTAGTATGACCCTGAGCAGCATCTTGCACTCACCAAGAATGATACCACAATACAAAGACAAGATGATCAGCTTTAACAATTGGCTCAAGTACTGGGGTCATTCTAAGGGGATCCAATGTCTGTCTGCCTGGGATGACATGTTGGACAAGCCACGCTGCTTCGCAAGGGATGGCTTACACCTGTCACCACTGTGCTTCCGGATATTGGCTAAGGCTCTTGCCACCCCCATAGTGCCTTTTTTAGGCAAGGCTCAAAAGACAAACCCACCTCCTTAGAAAACAATAATGGAAAAAAACTAAGGGTAATGCTGCTCAACACCAGAAGTCTAAATCTCAAGATGCAGGCACTTGATGCACTCCTCAGCATGGAGAACATTGACGTCTGTGCAGTAACTGAAACCTGGTTCAAGGCTCCTGAGAGCACCCCAGCGTTACCAGGCTATACCACATATCATGCTTTTCGGCCCCAAAACCCGGGCTGAACCACAAAGGGAGGGGGAGTGTCCATATTCATCAAGGACACCCACACCTCCAGGTTAGTAGCAACACATGAAGCATCAGAGACCATACAGGTGCAACTTACCATAGGCAAAACTGCTATACAACTGGTAGCATGTTACAGACCACCCTCCCAATCTCAAGAACTCCACTCAGCCTTCCTGAAGACATTGGAGGATATGAATATATCACAAAATACCATCATACTGGGAGACTTCAACTACCCAAACATAGATTGGGTACATTATTCTAGCCCTAATACCCTAGCCCAAAGGTTCCTGGAATTCATAAATTCAAATGCACTGGAACAATTAGTCACCTCTCTAGATAATATACTAGACCTGATCATCACAAACATGGGGACAAAATGCTCCACACCGGAAGTATACCCCTCACTAGTGAGATCTGACCACAAACTAATCACCCTGGATATACATATCCCACCTCCACCCCCAGCACAAAAGACCACAGTGAAAAACTTCTCAAAAGCAGACTTCACTCTTCTTAAGACTGAGATGGTATCCTTTAAGCCCACGGTGCCAGTGGATACCACATCACACAATGCCAAATCCTTCACAAATGCTTTCTATGGACATATCCAAGAATGCATGGATCATGCAATCCCAAACAAATCCAAGTCCCTCTCCACCAAAGGTAAGTGTCCTGTCTGGTGCACCTCAGCCATAAACAAATTGTATAACAAAAGAAGGAAGCTATTGCACGTCAGAGCAAAATCCCATGAAGGGAAGACATCTCTGATCAACATTAGCAGAAAACTACGTTCTCTCATAAAAACATCCAAGGCCAACTTTGAGAGAAAAATCGCTAAGGACACTAAAGATAACCACAAAGCCTTCTTCATCTATGTTAGAAACCTGGGCGGAAACCCTCAGATATGCTCAGAGTTGGTTCACAACAATAAAAAATACACTGAACCCACAGATATTGCCAACATTCTGGCTGACAGGTTCAGTTCAAATTTCTCCCCTCCTTCACCCCCAAAAGAAGAAATACTTATCCCAGCTGAATGTAATCTCCCTGTCATCTCAGATTCCAAGTGAGAACTGCCCTAAACAAAGCAAAAAACACAGCATCAATGGGACCTGACGGTATCCCGGGTTGCGTGTTACGTGAACTCCAAGAGGAGCTAAACCCACACATAAAAATGCTATTTAACCTTAGCCTTACTTCAGGATATGTACCTGAACACTGGCGTACAGCAACAGTGGTCCCACTCCACAAGGGGGGTGCCTCTACAGACCCTGGAAACTACCGCCCCATAAGCTTAACCAGCCTGGTCTGCAAAGCTATGGAAAGAATCATTATGGAACTCATAAACAGAGACATAGGGGACCTACAGACACTTGACACCACCCAGTTCGGCTTTGTAAAGGGAAGCTCCTGCCTTTTAAACCTGGTTGACTTTTTCAAAACAGTCACTAGAGCCATTGACGAGGGCAAAGCAGTCCATACAGCATACCTGGACTTGGCTAAGGCCTTCGACACAATACCCCACTCAGGCATCAAAGATAAGCTCAACAGCTTAAATGTAAACCCTTATGTCACTAGATGGGTTTCAAACTGGCTAAAGGACAGAACCCATAAAGTTAAAATCACTGGAGCAATGTCAGACTAAAAGCCAGTCACAAGTGGTGTCCCACAGGGATCTGTCCTGGGACCCCTCTTGTTCGGCATTTATTTCTCAGATGTTAAAGCAAGCACGGGAGGGCTGTGGCTGACAAAGTTCGCAGATGATTGCAAACTAGGCGCCATAGTTGATACACCAGCAGACACACACATCCTACAAAAAGGCCTCACAGAAACGGACAACTGGTGCCGGAGTCACGGCCTTAAACTAAATGCCAAAAAATGTATAGTCATCCCCTTTGGGAAAAACAAAGTACCCACAAATTATCACATAGACAGCAGGTTCACTGAGTACTGAAATAGTAATCAGAGACCTGGGGACCCAAGTCGACAGCGACCTCTCATTTGATACCCACGTTGCCAAAGTGGTTAGAAAAACATTCTACCTTGTACACCTCATCATGAAGGGATTCACATCCAGATCCAAGGATGTCATTGTACCCCTATATTCCTCCCTCATCAGACCCATGATTGAGTACAATGCCCCATTTGGTATGTACCTCATCCGGCATTTGCAACAGCTGGAGAGACCACAAAAGTACCTCACCAAGAGGATCAAGGGTCTCCAACATATGTCTTATTCTGCCAGACTAAAGAAACTTCAGCTCTATTCAGTATCATACTGCCTGCTCAGAGGTGATCTCTGCCTGACGTACAAGGCCATGTCCAATCAGGATCTGATGGACATGCTCCACCTCAAAAAATCCAAGTCCATCAGGACCACGAGAGCTAAAGACTTAAACCTCGGCACAAGTATGAATAGGACATGCTGAAGGGAGAGATTCATAACCCAGAGGCTTCCCATGCTTTGGAACAAGATCCCAGTTCATATTAGGCAGAGCCCCTCACTGACTCTCTTCAAGAGAAATCTTGATGAGTGGATGGGAGATCGTAAGTTTACCCCAGGGGTCACATCTGTGTCACTGCTAGACAGGGGCACAGTAAACTAATTCTATTATATAAGGGGACCTTCATTGTGTCACTACTAGACACAGTATTCTAAATTTATTCTGTACATTTTTGTACCATTTCATGGGGTGGCATATGCCACATCACTATGGCTAGGCTTACAAATGCCCCATGGCAGATAGCCTAGTACTATACTATGAAACTATGAAACTATGTGATATATAATATATGCAAATGGAAAAAATGTTAATATGGTTTGTTTTCTTTTTTGTTGATGTATGTTTGCCTATGTCTTAAGTGATTAATTAATAAAGGTGTTTAAAAAAGATAAATTATGAGGCACTGACTGCTTAATGTGTCAAGAAAGGCAGTATCTCTACATCTGTTAGGATCATGTAGGATAATTAGAAGTTATGTACTCACCATAACGTTCCATCTGAGTAGGTGACTTCATTTGGATGCAACCTGTGGGTATCGGATCCGACCTTGGATCTGAGCCGGCATTTCAAAAGCTTAGGCTCCAAGCTCCTAGCTCCTCCCTCTACCTATAACCCCTTGCCAATCCCTGACTGACCTCAGATTGAGTTTGCCTATATAATACTGACAACAGTACCTGAACAAAGCAAAAAAATACTCGCTGTATAAAGGTCAGGGGGATGGAGGGGGGGGACGGTTGCATCCAAATGAAGTCACCTACTCAGATGGAACATTATGGTGAGTACATAACTTCTAAATCTGAAGTAGGCAGACTTCATTTGTCTGCAACCTGTGGGACAGAGTCCCCAGCTACCTGAATCTTGGGCGGCCGTCATGGAAGGATGTTTCGGAGCACCGCTGAGCCAAAGGATGCTCTTCCTCTGGAAATAACATCCACCTTATAATGAGAAATAAAGGTATGAGGTGAGGCCCAAGTGGCTGCCGCGCAGATATCATCCAATGACACACGGGACTTAAAGGCGGCTGACGTGGAGACTGCCCTAGTAGAATGAGCTGTAACCCTCTGAGGAGCAGGTCTACCTGAAGTGTCATAAGCCTGCAGAATACAATTAGCAATCCACCTCGATAGCATGACTTTAGAAACTGCTTTACCCAAAGCAAATTTAGCAAAGGAGATGAACAGCTGATCTGATTGCCTGTGACCAGCTGTTCTGTGAATATAAAATCGTAATTGTCTATGAACATCCAAGGAATGCAGTTTGTATTCTCCTTTGTTTGAGTATTTGGGAAAAAACACAGGTAAGTTGATTGATTGGTTGATATTAGATTCTGAAGAGACCTTTGGAAGAAAAGATGGATTGGTCCTGAGGCACACCCTATCTGGAAAGAAGGAAAGGTAAGGCTTGACGCATAGAGCCTGAAGTTCAGACACTCTTCTGGCTGAAGTGATAGCTACTAAGAAGGCAGTCTTCCAGGAAAGGTACTTCAGGTCTGTAGACGCTGCAGGCTCGAAGGGAGGAGCAGTAAGGGCTTGCAGAACTAAAGATAGGTCCCAAGGTGGTACAATGTCTTTGACTGGAGGCCTCAACAAAAAAATCCCTTTAAGAAATGTTTTGCACAATTTCGCCGTCATGAGGGGAGCTGTCTCATGACCGATGTGATAATGAGAGATGGCTGCCAATTGTACCTTAATCGTGGAAGAACTTGCCCCTTGATGAAAGAGGTCTGTTAAAAAATCCAGCACTGCCGACATAGGAGCTGAAAAAGGGTCCAAACTTTTCTGGACCACCCAAATAGAGAATCTCTTCCATTTACTCCGATAAACCTGCCTAGTGGAAGGTTTATGAGCTGCCACTAGAATGGCCTTGACCGGTGACGAGATACCGGGAGTCCTAATCAAGGATGGAACTGGAGCAGCCAAGCTGTCAATTTCAGGGTGCGTAGATTGGGGACCGAAATTCCCAGAGGATGGGAGATGAGATCCGGAATCGGATCCAGAATCCAGGGTGGATTCACCTTGTGAGACCATACAAAGGGGAACCAGGGTTGACGAGGCCAGAACGGGGCAATGAGAATCATTCTGCTCCCCAAACTGTTGGCTTTCTGCAGAAGCCTCTGCATTAAAGGTAGTGGAGGGTAGGCATAAAGGAGACCGGGAGGCCAAGCATGCACCAGCGCATCTCTCGGAATTCCCTGGTGGGGAAGCAGAGCGAAGAAATTGTCGCATTTGGCGTTTGAGTGAGAGGCAAAAAGATCGCAACAGGGTTGCCTCCAAACGGCAAAAATCTTCTTCACTACCTGAGGATTGAGAGACCACTCGTGAGGGGAAAGAATGGTGCGACTGAGTTTGTCCACAAGGATGTTGGATTTTCCCGGAATGTGCGTTGCTACAAGAAAGCGTTTGGTGGAAATTGCCCATTCCCAGACTCTCATGGCCTCTCGACAAAGGGGATAGGACCTGGTTCCTCCCTGTTTGTTGATGTACCAGACTACCGACATGTTGTCTGTCTGAATCGCAATAGTCCCTGAAGGAAGAACGTGGTGAAGTGCTTGCAACGCTAGGAGCACCGCCCTCATTTCCAGGATGTTTATATGCAACGGAGTCTCTGTGGAGTTCCACGTGCCTTGGACACTCTTCCCCGCAGAATGCCCCCCCCACCCGAGGCAAGAAGCGTCCGTGGTCACTGTGGCTCGGGGAAATGCTGCACAAAAAGGTCTCCCTGTCAGAGGCTCCGGAGATCGAAGCCACCAAAGAAGGGAATCCTTGCATGCTTTGCTGACCGCTATCGGAGTGTTGAGAGAGGAACAGAGAGGGGACCACTGAACTTGAAGGGTCCATTGAAGAACCCTCATGCGTAGGCGCGCATCAATAAGAAGCGGGATAGCTGCCGCCATCGAACCTAGGGCCCTCAGGACCGAAGCTGCTGTCGGAAATGGTTGCAGGACCGCTGCGACATGACACTTCAGGTTGGAAATTCTGTCTGGGGTGAGGAAGGCTCGCATTGACCTGGTGTTTAGTCTTCCTCCTATGAAATCTATAACTTGTGTGGGGTGCAGTAAAGATTTCTCCCAGTTGACAGTGATGCCCAGCCTTGGGGCTATATGAAGGAAGTAGTCCCTGGCTGAGCACAGAAGATGCCTTGATGATGCCGTTAGGAGCCAGTCGTCCAGGTACGGAAAGACCTGTAATCCCTGGAGCCTCAGGTGGGCCGCTACAACAGCTAAAACCTTGGTGAACACCCTGGGGGCTGAGGTGAGACCAAAGGGAAGGACCCTGAACTGATAATGACTGGCTCCCAGCCGGAAGCGAAGAAACCTCCTGGACCGTCTGTCCATGCAAATGTGGTAGTACGCGTCCTTGAGGTCGATGGAGCACATCCAGTCGTTCTCCCTCAAGAGGGGGAGTATAGATTGAAGGGTGACCATCCGGAACTTTTGCTTGGTTACTGACAGGTTCAGCAGGGAAAGATCTAAGATCGGTCTTAAGTCCCCCGTTTTCTTTGGCACTAAAAAGAACCTGGAGTAAAACCCTGACCCGGTTTGATCTGGGGACGACTGGATAGCTCTTTTTCTAGCAGCTGTCCGATTTCGATAGCTGCTGCCTCCCTTTGGTCGGGTGGAACATCTGGGAGGCTGCGAGATCTGGGAACTTTGTACAGGGGAATTGTATAACCTCTGGATATCACGCGAAGCACCCAACGGTCTGTTGTGATGGACTCCCAAGAAGTTAGGTGCCTCAAAAAAACGCCCCCGACTGCCTCCAGAGACGGACAGCCGGGCAACCCTTCAGGGCTGCTGCGTGGGTCTATCAGAGAAAGGTTCTCTGGACCCAAAGTTGCTAGGAGCCCCCCTGCCTCTAGGACGGCGACCTCCCCGTCCTCCTCTGCCACAGAAGGACTGGTTATCCGGAGCAGGTTGGGACTGCTGCGACTTCCGGAACCACATCTTCTTCTGTCCCTTTTGGTTCTTCGAGAAGGACCTCTGGGGAGCTGAGAAGCGGACTCCGACAGCAGACAGCGTCTTCCCGTCCTTCTCGCTCTGGACTAATGTTTCGCGAACAGTTTTGCCAAACAAGGCAGAACCATCGAAGGGGGCATTCGCGAAAGTCGCCTTGAAGGGCTCTGCGAA
The DNA here is from genome assembly GCF_019279795.1 of Protopterus annectens. NCBI lineage: Eukaryota > Metazoa > Chordata > Ceratodontiformes > Protopteridae > Protopterus > Protopterus annectens. Next base: position 356,537,278 of record NC_056725.1, read on the forward strand.
ATCACAGTGGCGGAGCCAGGCCTGCCGCCTTATGACTAGGCCTGCTCCGCTGGCTCTAGCGGCTCCCTCGGTAGCGTGAGAAAGCAGCCGCATAGATGTGTTAGAAACTGCTCTAAGAGTGGCCATTCGGGTGGAGTATACCTGCTTATCCTCACCCGACATGGACTCTGGGGGAGATGCAGCGTATTCTTTAATCAGATCCCGCTGCATCCAGATGACGTGTGCCATGTAGTTCAGCGCTGTCAAAGAGAAGGTTGCTGAACTGAAAACTTGCTTCCCAATGCGATCAGTCGAGCGGGACTCCTTGCCCGGAGGATGCATAGAGGGACTCTCCTGGGCCAATTCCCTCTTAGTGGCTGCAGCCATCATCATGGCATCTACTGGGGGGCCTTTGCTCCAGTGAGTGCGGTCCGCCCGGAGGAAAGGATACGGTCAGGATGCTTGGGTACAGGCTCAACGGTGTCCGGATCCTTCCACGCTCTGATGGATATAAGGTCCACCAGAGGATCGGCAGGAGGGGACACCCAAGAGGTAGATGGGCCCACCTCGAATGCCTCCAAGAACACAGACTCGTCTGAGGAGGCCTTGGGGCAGACCACCCCCCCCCTGATCCTCAACATTTCCATAATGTCTCCAAATGAAACGTCCTCAGGGGGTGACCTTGGGAGCCTTCCCCTTCATCCAGGTCTGTGTCTTCGGTAACGGACTCGGGGAGTCCATGTGCCTCCTTTGCACTTACGCCCGAGGTACTTCTTCGGGGCTGTCCGAGGAGTACTCTTCCGCAGCTGGATGTTCCAAGGGAACTACTTGGGACATCGAGGCGGGCTGTCCCTGGGACCGGCTGGTGGGGGCCTGGCCCAACTGCAAGGGAGCGCGGGATGGAGCCGTGGTAGGGACCGGGGTCCGGAAGTCCTCAACAGTGCCCTTTCCACTACGTCAAGGCCGAGGGAGCCAGCTTCTCTAAACCCGAGAGCCGACCCCCACCGGATCCGGCGACGGATCGGGCCGAGCCGAGACCGTCGGATCCGAGACCGTGTGCTCCGACCTGACGGAGCCGAAGACACCAGCTCCTCGGATCCGAGGCTCGGTCCTCGGCTCGAGAGGTCGGGTCCGGCACCAAGCACTCAAGGGATGGGGACGGATCCGAGGTGCGCCGACCTATCGGATCCGACCCACCCCGGATCCAACTCTGCCCGGCGCTAACAGCTCGAACCCATGGTGTGGGTCGGAGAAGGAGCCAAAGGGGCGAAAAAAGGTCAGCCCCTCCCGGATGGGGGGGGGCTAGGAGCACTCCCATTTGCATTTGGGCCTGGATGAATTTCCTCATCATCCGGTCCATGTCTGCTTCACTCATAGAGAAGGTGGATCTAGTCGAGGCCACCGGGCGGATCTAGAGAGCCTTGGGGACCTCGCTGAAGGGCTAGCCTCCTCCTCCTTGGGCCCAGGAGAGAACCAAGGGGAGTGGAGCCGAGGAGGAGGAAAGCTAGAAGGCACAGGAGAGGCCCGCTTGGATGGAGGAGCCGAACTAGAAGTTTCAGCTCTCCGTTTGTGGTGCCTCTCCCTGTGCCTCTCCTTCTTCTCTCGCTCCCTAGAAGACTCTCTCTCCTCCGGCATCTTAGAGGGAGGTTGAGTCCCAGCCGGTGGAGGAGAGCCCACAGCAACTGTTTGCTGTGTAGAAGGGCAGAAGCGGCGGTATCTGGAGGGAGAAGTCCCGCCAGAACCAGCTTCGGCCTCCGCTCCCTCAAAGCTCGGGGGTTGAACCCTGCACAAATGGTACAACCAGATGACAGGTGTTCAACCCCAAGCATTCTTGCACCAAGTGTGGCCATCTGCTGGGGACAGCTTATGGCCACACTCGGTACATTTAGAGAATACTGCCTTATGGGCTTCAGACATGTTAAGCCCTAACAGGCCTAAAAACACACACACACACACACACACACACAAACTACGCAAAACCCGAGAAAAAATTAAAGAATAGAGAGAGGAAAGCCTAACACAAACACCTCTAACTAATTAAATTAAAAAAGTTAAAGTTTTTGAAAATTTTCCTGTCAGAAAACTTATCTGCACTAGGAGCTCAAGGAATCCGTCGCAACTTGAAAGCGGCAAACGAAATCTGGGGTCAGTCAGGGATTGGCAAGGGGTTATGGGTAGAGGGAGGAGCTAGGAGCTCGGAGCCTAAGCTTTTGAAATGCCGGCTCGGATCCGAGGTCGGATCCGATACCCACAGGTTGCAGACAAATGAAGTCTGCCTACTTCAGATTAATAATTTCTAGCAGTGCCTGCTTACCAGCGAAAGCTTTGTGTACCGTTTGAAAAAAAAATTGAAACCATCTCAAGCCATTGATGAGCACATCCTGGAGAAGGAAAGCTTTTTAAAGGCCCAGCAGTAGGTGGCCGAAAGTAATCAACTAAGGCATGACAAAAAAGGAAGGCTCTATAAGCTGCAAAAGAGTTCATTCACTGAAGGTAGAGGTTTGTCACCTGCTTCTGGGTACCAAGGCCTCTGGGTCTGTGTGTGCCCCAGCTTTTATGAGATGAACCATACCTGTAATTAACACTGCAGACCTCATTTGCATGGATCCAGTACCACCTTGTCCATCAGTGACAGGGATGATACATTAATTCTTGTGACCCCCCCCCACCGGAAATTGCATGACTCCTAGTGTGTGTGTGTGTGTGTGTGTGTGTGTGTGTGTGTGTGTGTGGCAGGTTGCTTCTGCACTGGTGGAGTATTCCCTCTGCTGGTGCAAATAATTAGTAAATCTGGACAAATAATTAGCAAATCTGGATAGTTGCTGACTGAAAGCTTTGTGAATCAAGCCTTTTAAAACTTGCCAACGTATATTTTCCCAATTAAGTACTTGAATTATATTGATTGCACACACTCCAAAGAGCATTATACTAAGCTTGTATTTCAGTTTTGCATTGGTGAATATTTTAATATCTTCCAGTCTTTTTGCAGGGGATCCTGGAAATATGCCTGACAAATGCCACATATGTTTTATATTAACTTTTGTAGGAAGACAAAAGGAAGTGTTTTTAATGAAGACTTTAAAAGGGATCGTTTTCCTTGTGTTGTGGCATATTTGTATTTAACTTACTTTAAAACATTTGTATTACATTTTGCACTGATGGAGAAAGAAGTGCAGCCCAACACGTAAGTGCTACAAAACAGGGGAAATGACCTGAGAGCACACATCATCCTTTCACCATTACTTCTACATGTTTTCCCGTATGATTAATCCTTGCAGGTCAACACTTTCTTCTTAATCATTTAATCAGAATGTATTCAACAAAGCTCTCTATTGGTATAGTTCTCTTCTTAACATACCCTTCTGGAAATGTTCAAACTTTTTAAATATTTGTATTTATTTTTAGCTTTTTATCTTATTTTATTTTTAATTCATATTTGATTTTCTGTCACTCTGATTCACATCCTAGGTGATTCACAACACCTCCACTTGTCCTTAGATCTCACCATGTATGAAATGTTTCATTCTAAACTTTATTGTATTGCAATTTCTTCTGATGTGTTTTGGATATTCAGGGAGTGCTTGAAAATGGTCCACTGAGATCAGCCTCTCTGGTTAACAAACTGAAATAGAGAAGTAAGTAAACAAATCAGTAAACAATACCACATTATCCCACATAATCATACAGAGCTAAAGGACATTTATAAGTCTGTTGACAAAGTCACAAACTGGGTTGGTTTTTGAACCCTCTGTGAAAGTTTCTACTCTGATTTCCATATTTTTGAAACTTCAGATTCAGAACATGGCATACCAGTCTTCTGCAAATATCTAACTCGCTTCCAGTAATTAATAGGCTTTCAATATCACTATCATTTTTAAGATGGATTCACCTCTTTAGGATGCTTGTGCTCACTGCCACATTGGCACTAATCTTATTAATTAAAATTAGTTAAATTAATTAAAATATATCACTTGTTTTGTATAAGACGTCTGTTTCTTCAACATGAAATGAAATTGAACCAGTTTATTAAGTTATTACATGTGGAATCCACTTGGGACTTCCCACTATCACATTTTTTTTTCTCAAAACAAGTTTATTGTTTTAACATATAAGAGAAATATCATAACAATTTTATACAAATAATTAAAAATAGGTATTATTATAATATTCAACAAAACAACTAAAGTATTTACAAAGACATCCACTACAATCAGATCAATTAATTAAACTAAAATACTGTGCTATTGAAATTAGAATTTTTTTAACAAATTTTGTAAATTATCCCATACAATAAAATGTGATGTTTTTCTAGTTGTTCTCATTCTAATTGTGCTTATTTCCATATGACACATTATATTCATAACATTTTTAAATTCATTGAACGAAGGAGGTGTATCTGAAATCCAATTTCTAGTTATTAGTTTCCTAGCCACTGCTAGGATAGACCATAACAAGGGAAGCTTAATCTTTTTAACACATTGAGGTACAGGTGTGTTGAATAATATAAGAGACTTAGAAATAATGAAATTATCTGTAAAAGAGCCTGCAAAAATTCATTAATTGACTTCCAGTATTCTTTCAACTTCATACAGTCATAAAACATATGAGCCCAGTCAGCATTAATTTCTACATTACATCTCTTACATAGATTATCTTTATTATTAATTTTATTCATCATCAAAGGTGTATAAAAAGATCTATGTAAAATTTCCATGTATAAAGTCTCCAGACAATGGAAGATGTAGTTCTATAAGCAGATTCCAATATATATTGTTTATCTTGTTGAGTTGGTGGGTCCCCATTAATAGAGGTGAAATAATTCCAGTATGAATCTACATTGTAAAAAGTTTCTTGTCTGATAATTTTATGTATATATGAAAGTTTACCTTTATCAGAAACTTTATGCTGTAAATTTATTATCAAGTAATCAATCAGTTTTGGAATAGATTCTTTAACTGTTATAGACATTAGATCTATTCTATCAATGAGATGTTGTCTAAAGATCTGAACCTCTAACCAGCAAGTTTCTCTTAGATCAAATTCTTGTTTTAAGAAATCTAGATTTTTAACTTTATTATCAGATATCAGCTGATACCAGTACTTTAGATTATTATCTATAGCTAAATGAGCTCCTTCAGAAGTAGATGACATAAGCATACCCTGAGTATAAATTATAGGAATACAATAAAATTCCATTCCCTATACTTAGGGTGCATGAATATAAAGTTACGATAACTAATAATAATATTTAATGGGTAACAGACCATATGTTTAGGTGTAATAGGTGAAGTACAAAATTCCTTTAGCAACCACAACATGGAGTTATTTATAATCATATTTTTATGTGTTAAGGAGATTTTCATGAAGTGCATACTAATTAGCTCCCAATAATCTTTCCATTTTGACATATGACCGATCTATTAATAAAGTAATAACTTTTATAATAGAAGAGATAATATATAAATTAAAGTCTGGAAAAGAAATACCCCTTGAGACCAGCTATTAGTATGTTTATTTAATGCAATCCTAGGTCTATTAGGTGCCCATAAGAAATTTAACATTAGTGTATTCAGTTTCTTGATAGTTATTTTTGTAGGTGAAAGTATTATTGATTGTATTAAGTATAAAATCTTGGGGAATATTATCATTTTAATAATTATAAGTCTCTCCTCCATAGTAAAAACATATTATTCCAGGTATTAAAAGATTTTGTATATTAAGAAAACAGGTATTATAGTTATTATATATAATAGATTTAATATCTTTAGATAGTATTATACCTAAATAAGTTATCTGACCTGAGTTGGGTACATATTTAGTAAAATCACTAATGAGAGTATTTTTCGTGTATATATAGGTAGTATTTTAGTTTTTCTTCATTGAATATTAAACCAGAAATACTTTTAAAATTCATCATTTTATCAAATAAAGACTGCATAGAAGAATTAGATCCTGCTGATGTAATTAGAACATCATCTGCAAAAAGTTGAATTTTTGATGTTGTATTTTCTTCTATTTCAAAACCCTCTATGTCAGTACTGTTTCTAATCAAATTAGCCCAAGGCTCCATTACTAAAGTGAATAATAGTGGAGAAAGTGGACATCCTTGCTTTGTACCTTTAAGAATGGGTATTTTTGTGAAACATATGTTCCTACCTTAATATAAGCCAGCGTTCCTTTGTATAAATGCTCAATTAAATTTACAAATGCATCAGAGAAATTTGTGCATTTCAGTAAGGTAAACAGATAGTCCCAACTTACTGAATCAAATGCTGAACCTATATCAAGACTAATAAGTGTTAAATCTTTCTTTTTCCTATTTGCAAAATCAATTAATGTTAAAGTTCTTCTTATATTATCAAAAGTATTTCTATTTACAATGAAGCCCGTCTGATCTATGTCTATAATGCCGGGGTTAATTGTCTTCAATCTATCAGCAAAAATACTCATAAACATTTTATAATCAACATTAAGTAATGAGATGGGTCGATATGAAGAACATCTAGTTGGATCTTTATTAGGTTTTAAAATTGGTGAAATAAATGTATATTGCCAAGATGGGCGGTTATTAACTCAGTTTGGGCCAGAATAAAAACCTTATGTATTAATGAATATGTAGTTTTAGAAAGGATTTTATATATCTCTGGTATAATACCATCATTACCTGGTGCTTAGTTTGATTTAAGCTTATTTATTTGTGTAATAACTTCTGTATATGAAATACTCTTGTCCAATAGTTTAATCTGTTGTTTATTAAGCTTTTTATTCATGTTTGTGGTTATAAACTCCTTTATTTTATCTTTAGGTTCCATGTTAATGTTGTTATGGTTAA